>NW_028261385.1:9167619-9205119 GCF_051295495.1 Thamnophis sirtalis
AATCCAAATCAATCAGTCGATCAGAATAGAGCTGGAAGGGATCTTGGAGGTCCTCTAGTCCAGCCCCCTGCTCAAGCAGGAGAACCTATACCATTTCAGATAAGTGACATCCTAGACAAGTGATGACGACTCACCTTTTTGGTGCTGTGTCCAAGGCGCGCGTGTGCGCAAACCCCCAAAATGCAATGCAAACGCCCCCCCCCGAACATGCCCCCTGCCACTGTGCATGCCTGCACGTTCCCTGCACATGTCCCCTGCCCCCCCTTTTTTTCCAGGGTCTTTTCCCCCCAGTTGGAACTGAACCCAAATGGACATTTCTTCCAACATCGTAAAATAGGATTCTGTAACTGGAAGCAACCTTGAGTTTCTCAAACACTGTCGAAAATTACAGATTAGGCCTTGCGTCCTCCCTGGCTTTGGGAATTCAAACCTTTCGTTTCAAGCTTCTACAGGGAGAGGTGGCCTTTATGCAAGATTAACAAGTTATTAGAATATTATTTTTTTTGTATTCTTATCTCGGCAAGAGACTTCACAAGTGAATGCCAGGGTCGTTTGCAAGAACATTCCCTGATGACTTAGCCAAAGCAATAACAAGTTGTTGGGGTTATTTTTTTGCTGTCAAGCTCAAACTGACTCCGTCAGGAATTATTTAATTTCTTTAAAGAATAGGTCTATTGTTGCCGTGTTCAACTCATCCCAGTTCAGAGGCAAAATAGAGCAGCTTGACATTACCTCCTTGTTCAAAAGAATGGGAAGGCCCACGTCCATGCCTGGGTGGAGTTTAGTAAACAAAAGACTAGTTTATACTTTTCGGGAATGGATCCAATCAAGGTTCGATTAATTTGTGTTTGTCTTTATTAGTTTGTCAAACATATACAAGATAGCCGGTATACAAATGGAACACAAATTATAAACTAACACGATCAGCAGCACTTAAAGAAACTATATACAAAATGTTTTATCGTTGGCATTTATCACCGACAAGATTGGCTAAAATGTACCCAAACATGAAGCCGACCTGCTGGAAGTATAAAAAAGTACAAGGGACTTATTATCACATATGGTGGACCTGCCCGGAAACACAAAAATATTGGATCAAAAATTTGGAAATGGGTGCAAGAAATTACAGGAGAACAGATAAAATACAAACCCGAAATCTTTCTGCTGGGAATAATCAAAGGGAAATATACAAAGAAAATTAAGTACATATTAACACATCTGCTAACTACAGCTAGAATAGCATTTGCCCAATGCTAGAAACAAAATAATACCTCCTCAGACGAATTAGTGATAAAAAAAAGCTTGGGATTATGCAGAGATGGACAAATTAACAGTGAAATTAAAAGATAAAGAAGAGTTGGAATATTATGAAATTTGGAACAATTGGTATAAATGGCTGCAAAACAGGAATAAAATTAATTTTTTAAAAAAGATAGCCGGTATAAACATGGATATATGAACGAAAGAGGTGAATGCAAATAAATGGGGACAGTAGGACAGGGATGGAAGGCACGCTGGTGCATTTATGCAAGCCCCCTTTAAGGATCTCTTAGGAATGGGGTGAGGTCCACAGTAGACAGCTTGAAGTTGAAGCTGTGGGGGGTTTGAGGATGTAACAACAGAGTCAGGTAGAGCATTCCAGGCGTTGACCACTCTGTTGCTGAAGTCGTATTTTCTGCAAACGAGTTTGGAGCTGTTTACCTTGAGTTTGTATCAACTGTTTGCCCATGTATTATTGAGGTTGAAGCTGAAGAAGTCATTGACAGGTAGGACATTATAGCACACAATTTTGTGTATTGGAAGCAGGCGAAGCAATTCCAGGTTGTCCAAGCCCAACATTTCGAGTCTGGTGGCATAGGGAATTTTATTGTGAGTAGAGGAGTGGAGTAAGTAGCCTTCTCGTGAAATACCTCTGGACCCGCTCAAATGTATTAATGTCAGATATACTGTGTGGATTCCAGGCAGACGAGCTGTACTCAAGAATTGGTCTGGCAAAGGTTTTGTATGCCCTAGTTAGTAATACAATGCTACCAGAGAAGAAGCTTTGGCACAAACCAGCAGTGGTAATTCCAGTGGTAATTGGCACACTGGGTGCTATTCCAAAAGCACTGGAATTACATTTGAAACAGTTAAAAATTGACAAAATCACCATCAGTCAAATGCAAAAAGCCGCACTGTTTGGATCTTCACGCATATTACGAAAATACGTTACGACGTCCTAAGCCCCTGGGTGGGGCCCGACTAGTAACCAATGCCAAATCCGGCGAAACAATGGCCGCTGTGATACAATTATATAATAATAATAACTTGGGAGACTGCCTCCTGCCAATCACCTCCTCTCGACCCATAAGATCTCACAGATTAGGCCTCCTCCGAGTGCCATCTGCCAGCCAGTGCCGCTGGCAACTACGCGGAGGAGAGCCTTTTCAGTAGCAGCTCCGACCCTCTGGAACGATCTCCCCGTGGAGATTCGTACCCTCACCACCCTTCAGACCTTCCGCACAGCCCTCAAGATCTGGCTATCCCGCCAGGCCTGGGGGCAAGACCATAGTCCGCCCCCACCCGAATGTTGTATGAATGTTGCTTGGTTTTAATTATATATTGTGTTTTTATGTTATTGTATGTCTTCCCCTCCCATACAAGTTGTTAGCCGCCCTGAGTCCCCTCAGGGAAAAGGGCGGCCTATAAATAAACTCAACTAACTAACTAACTGACTATAATAATTCAACGTTACCTTAACAGTTCCTAGGTCCTTAGTTAGGAATCAAGCTGTTGAGCTACCAACCAGCCCCAAAGGCTGTGAATCTCACCAAAGATTAACCACACAATAATAATATTGACCACTTGCTGAAGATCGCAATGGAAGTCCTTTTGGTATGATCTTCAACTCTTTTCTTTTCTTGTTTCACAGCTTCTGAGGTCTATTCCAGTAGGAATTGGGCAGGTCTATGGTTGCGATAACCCTTGGACTGGTGGCGTCATCATGCTGGCTGTTTTCATTTCATCCCCTCTCATCTTCAGTCACGCGGTGCTTGGCTCAGCAGCTGGGATACCTGCAGGTATGACAGATGGCATTATATCATTCTGCCCACCAACTTTCTCCAACTTGGAAAACCCCAAATGCATTGGACCATATCTCAGAATTCTTACTGCTCATGTTCTGAGAAAAAGAGGTCCACAGTTCCAGCATCTCAAGAATGCCAACATCTCAAGAGCTTTGTTTGGAATGTTTGTTTGGAATGTTTATTAACATTTGTAGGCCACCCTTTTCCCTGAGGGGACTCAGGGCGGCTCACATAAAATCAGGAAGGGGGGAATACAACAATGACGTAGACACATATAATAAAAGTAATAAGCAACATTCATTCATCATTCGGGAGGGGCGACTATCCTTGTCCCCAGGCCTGACGGGCTAGCCAGTTCTTGAGGGCTGTGCGGAAGGCCTGGACGGTGGAGAGGGTACGAATCTCCACGGGGAGCTCGTTCCAAAGGGTCGGGGCTACTACTGAGAAGGCCCTCCTCCTTGTAGTTGCCAGCCGGCATTGGCTGGCCGATGGAATACGGAGGAGGCCCAATCTATGAGATCGAATTGGTCGCAGGGAGGTAATTGGCAGAAGGCGGTCTCTCAAGTACCCAGATCCACTACCATGCAGGGCTTTATGGGTGACTAATAGCACCTTGAAGCGCATCCGGAGATCGACAGGTAGCCAGCGCAGCTCGCGGAGGATAGGTGTTATGTGGGTGAACCGAGGTGCACCCACAATCACTCGCGCGGCCGCGTTCTGCACTTTGTGTTGAGGTAGTGTTCTACAGTGGCTATGCATGCAGCAAACTCTGGGATTATCTAAGATTTATTGATAATAAGATTTATTAGCAAAGGATGCACAGACTTTGATAGCTGGGAATGACATTTAACCTTCGAGAACATGGGCAGAAGATGGGAAGGAATGACTCAAATCAAACAAGACCCAGATCTTTGGGGATAACACATTTTCAGGAGAGTTTGGGTAGCTTCTTCTTTTCTTCTTAGACTATGCTAATTTGGGAATTCATTCAAATTTTGAGCATTTCCTTCTCAAGATGAAAAGAAGCTATGCCACCAGGTTTTAGTAACTGTGAACAGAAGTAGCTCCAAGGCAGAGGTGGGTTTCACGTAATTTTACTATCAGTTCACTGTGCACCAAAAACCACTCACGCCCGCAGCTTAGAAAACATGGCTAAATAAGACAGCATAGCGCCATCAATGGACATTCCCAATTGTCCAGGTCAGGGGTGGGTTCCTACCGCTGTTGGTACCAGTTCACTTGGCTCGTGCGCGCGACAGATGCACATTGCTCAGGCATGCTCAGTTCATGTAAATTGTTCTGTGCATGCACGAAGACCATGAACAGCTAATAAAAAACATGCCGACAACGGCAGTAGAGACCGGGGAAATGGTTCAGGGGCATGGCCAGCCTGGGTCGCTACTATTGGTTCACCCGAACTGGTCTGAACCAGCTGAATACCACAACTGCTCCAAGACCCCAAAGTGGAGTCTTCAAATACCTTGGATGCTTGTTTAAAGTTATATTCCCCTCCAAGCTCAAAACAAACAAACAAAAAAGAATAATCGGAATTCATTAAAACCAGCCCACAACATCTAGAGAAGATAGACAAAATCATCTAGAGCAGGGGTGTCAAACTCAAGGCCCAGGGGCCAGATCTGGCTGCCGGGTCCTTCAATCTGGCCCATAGGGCCACCCTGGAAACAGCAAAGGACCAGCCCAAGCTACTTCTGCCACCAAAAACAGAGCATGTGTCGCCCCCCCCCCCCCAGCTCCATTTTCACTGGCAGAGCGCTCAGGCCAAAACAGGCCCCCCAACACGAGTGATGCTGAGTTGGCCACGCCATCCTGGCCACACCCACCCTGGCCCCCTGACGTCAAATACAACCCTGATGCGGCCCTCAATGAAGTTGAGTTTGATACCCCTGATGTAGAGTCAAGTGGGCCCTAGGAAAGCCTTTAATAATGCAGCCCGGTCAGTGTGTTTGTGTGTGTGTGTGTGTGTGTGTGTGTGTGTGTGTGTGTGTGTGTGTGTTCCTGTACCTTTCGGACAACCAGGATCTGGACCAGAGGTGGG
The DNA here is from genome assembly GCF_051295495.1 of Thamnophis sirtalis. Classification (NCBI taxonomy): domain Eukaryota; kingdom Metazoa; phylum Chordata; class Lepidosauria; order Squamata; family Natricidae; genus Thamnophis; species Thamnophis sirtalis. Next base: position 9,172,741 of record NW_028261385.1, read on the forward strand.
TTTCTACTGGTTCGCACTGGTTCGAGCAAACCGTAGTGGTAATTTAGCCTGGGTAGCAGAACCAGCAGGCTGGCCACGCCCCCGAACCACTTCCCCAGTCTCCACTGCCATTGCCGGCATGTTTTTTATTAGCTTTTCATGGTCTTCGTGCATGCACAGAACAATTTACATGAACTGAGCCTGCCTGAGCAATGCGCATCTGTCGCGCGCATGAGCCAAGCGAAACGGTACCAAAGGTGGTAGGAACCCACCCCTGACTTGGACAATTGGGAATCATTGATGTCCATATGGGGAATCATGTTCATTTTCAGTTCAAGCACAGACTGGGAGGGGTGGACACCAGGAGGCCTTCCGTATGGCTAAATATTCTCTATGGACTCAAACTTACTAAGATTTTCACCCATTTTGCTTTGTAGCCCTGAGTCTGGCCTCCCCTTTGAACAAAATTTACGCTGGCTTGTGGAATTACAACAGCTGCCTCTCCTGCATTGCCATTGGAGGGATGTTCTACGCCCTCACCTGGGAGACATTTGTGTTGGCAATAGCGTGCGGTAAGTAACCAGGCCCTTTACGGTAGTTACACCAACACTTTGGGCACCAGGGACCAGCTCCATGTAGAGAGGTTTTTCAGCAGACCGGAGGGGGCGTGGTTTCACCTGCCTCCTGCGTCACATGGATAGGCCTTTGCTTGTTTGCGCGGACTGGTTTCTGGCATGCCGCGGACCAGACGGGGTGTCGGGGACCCCTGCTTTACATCCCTAAAATACAGATAGTTGCCAATGTACGACCGATGGTTTAGTGATCTGTATGGTCACCAAGTTCTGATGGACCCACCACACAGGTAGTCCTCGAGTTACAAACGTCATGGAGCCTGCCCATTCCCTTCGTAACCCGAGGATTTGTAAGTTTGTAAGTTTAATTTTATTTATAGGCCGCCCAATCCCGAAGGACTCCAGGCGGCTTAAAGAAGGGAAGAGAAAGAAAATAAAAGAAAGTAAAAATAAAATGAGACAAGTTAAAACGACACAGGTACATTCACTTCAGTCAGGGCTGGACCTCAACAATGAGGTCAACAGCCCCAGGCCTGCTGGAAAAGCCAGGTCTTGACAGCTTTTCTGAAGGCCATGAGAGTGGGTGAGGTCCGGATTTCAGGGGGTAGTTCGTTCTAAAGGGTCGGGGCAGCCACAGAGAAGGCTCTCCTCCGGGGAGCCGCCAGCCGACATTGTCTGGCTGACGGCATCTGAAGGAGGCCAACCCTGTGGGATCTTACCGGCCACTGGGAGGAATGTGGCAGTAGCCGGTCTCGCAGATTTGTGGGAGTGAATCTCATACCTTGAATGGGATCACTCCCTGCTTTCCCCACACACGTTCGCTAACCAAATGTGAGGCTCGTTAAGTGCGCATGAGGGTGGGGAAGGCCATGGGGGCCTCCTGATGGAAACTGCCACCTGCTTAAGACCACCCAAGGCTTCCTCAACCCATTGAAATGCCTCATGCTCCCCACAATTGCTTCCCCCCACCCCAACTTGCCATGCAGGGTCACTTACCTAGCGAAGAGTTAGCAAACGGTCTCCTTTCCAGCCTCTTGCACCCTTCTGCAGTTCCGTTCGAGCCTTCCTGAGCCTCCCTTGGCCTGTTACGGGCTGAAATGGAGCTTCTGGAGGGAAGGATCCGGTCCTCCAATGCTCCATTTGACTCTCTGCAGGCCTCCCCAGCCCATTGCAGGCAGTGGTGGGTTTCAAAAATTGTTCGAACTTACTCTGTGGGTGTGGCCTCCTTTGTGGGAGTGGCTTGCCATCCATGTGACCAGATGGGAGTGGCTTGCCGCCCATGTGACCAGATATGAAGACACCGGCGACACTTGTCAGAACCACCTTAAATTACACACACAGCACTGGCATGCATAAGAATACGATGTAAACTTGTTTTTTAAAAGACATCTTTGGTTTGCGTTAAAACAACTTCAACACACACAATGTTCTGATTGCACCACAAACGCAGTAGTCATCCTTACCTCTCACAGAGGCACTGAGTTTTATAAATATGAGCATGATAGTGTAGAGTAATCATATCCAAGGACCAGTGGTGGGTTTCCAAAAATTTTGGAACCTCTTCTGTAGGTGTGACCTGCTTTCCGGGTCCACTGGTGGGACCTCTTCTAACCGGTTCGGTAGATTTGACGAACCGGCTCTACCGAATAGGTGCGAACTGGTAGGAACCCACCTCTGATTGCAGGCCAATGTACTTTTAACCCTAACCCAAAATAGCTTTACTTCTTTATTTGTATCCCGCCTTTCTTATTTTTTACAAAAAAAACTCAAGGCAGCAAATATCTCCAACACGCCTTCCTCCTTCTCTTTTCTCCCAGAACAACAACCTTGTGAGGTGGGTCAGGCCAAGAGTGGGGGGGGGGACTGGCCCAAAATCATAGATTGGAGTCCCTTTCACCACCTGGCCCTTAACCCCTTTCTATTTCAGAGTCTCTTACAGCAAATAACCACATTATGTATTTACGTTTTTTCCTGCAGCGTTTTTCACCACTTACGTGGGAGAAGCAATGAGCCGCGTGTTTTCCGTGGTAAGTTCGCGGATAATCGAGGAGCAAAGATTGCAGTTGTATCTACTTATCATCATCGATTCTTTGCTCACTTTGGGAGGGGGGAATTACAGGTGGCTGAAATGGGGTCTATTTTAACCTCGAAACAGCCCACCCGCAAGGCGTAACCATGAGGAAGCATGGTAACCCGCTTAGCGACTGCAATGACTTACAAGGAAAATTGCAGTCGTAGGTTGAGGAGTACCTGTAACACAGCATTCTCTCCCCACAAAATTCAATTCAGCTCATACTCTAGAACAGTGGTTCCCAAACTTGGCAACTTTAAGACTTGTGGACTTCAACTCCCAGAATTCTCCAGCCAGCAGAGCTGGCTGGAGAATTCTGGGAGTTGAAGTCCACAAGTCTTAAAGTTGCCAAGTTTGGGAACCACTGCTCTAGAACCGTGATGGGGAGCCTATGGCATGCATGCCCAAAGTGGCAAGCAGAGCCATTGTCAATGCAGTAGATATCTTCCATTATTGCTCTTGTTTAATTCCAAAAAGTGTGTAGCACTTTCTAAGCTTACTTTGTTGTTAGTTGCAAAGTCGTGTCTGACCCATCGTGACAACGTTCCTCTAGGCCTTCCTGTCCTCTACCATCCTCTGGAGTCCATTCAAGCTCACACCTACTGCTTCAGTGACTCCATCCAGCCACCTCATTCTCTGTCGTCCCTTTCTTCTTTTGCCCTCCATCTTTCCCAGCATGAGGCTCTTCTCCAGTGAGTCCTTCTTCCTTCTCACTAGGTGGCCAAAGTCTTTGAGTTTCCTCTTCAGGATCTGGCCTTCTAAAGAGCAGTCAGGGTTGATCTCCTCTAGGACTGACCGGTTGGATCACTTTGCAGTCCAAGGGACTCGCAGGAGTCTTCTCCAGCACCTTTAATCCAAGGCCTCCATTCTTTGGCACTCAGCCTTCCTTTTGTTCCAACCTTCACAGCCATCCATTACAACTGGGAAAAGCATAGCCTTGACTATATGCACTTTTTTTGGCAGGGTGATGCCTCTGCTTTTTAGTATGCCTAAGCTTAAACAGCTGTCTGTATGTGGTATTGCTTATCAACACCAGCTCTCCTTTAGCTATGTCTGGTAGACTCTGGGCCCATAACCAGTGTTAAGTAAGCTCCCCGTTGGGAGAGCGAGTACGTTCAGCGAAGTGTTGTGAGAGTTGTGTTGGAGAACACGCAAACCAGCATACAGAGACACTGCAGTTTAAATAGGCTTTTACTTTCGTGGAAATAGAGGTATCAGAGTCCATCAAACAGTCCAAGTCATACACGGATACGACAGTCAGTCATCAATGTCTTTCAGTTAAGGGATAATCCAAATGACATAATCCAGTAATTATATAATCAGTTCGATACACAAAGTTTGCTAACAGTTGCAAAACTTACAATAGCTCAAGGCACTTTCTAACAGCCAGCTTCCATAAACACTCAGATCAGATCAGCCCAGCATCTAACGAACAGAGAGAGAGCTAACAGTCATTCTAGCTCCCTCTTATGGCCAATTGAGGAAAACAGCAACCAATCACATTTTACAGTATGATTTAAAGTAACAGGTACAACATTGTTACATGATTTATATATTGCTAACCCAACTGTTGGATTATATTCCTAACACAGATATTAGGTGGGGATTTGATTTTGTGTAAACTCCTCAAAGATATTGCTGACAGATGTTGCTGTTTTTATTTTATTTTTTCTAGTTTGGGCTGCCAGTAGGCACCTGGCCCTTCTGCTTATCTTCGCTCACCTTCCTGCTCTTAAGCACCACCAACGAGGCCATCTTCAAGCTGCCTCTCTCCAAAGTCACCTATCCAGAAGCCAACCGGGCGTACTATGTGGAGAGAAAGAAACAGTGTTCTGAAGAATCCGTTTGCGACAAAGTGTAAGCGAGCAAACAGAAGAGTCGGTCTTCCAACTTACAGAGTCTTCCCACGGAAGAGCAGAAGAAAAACCTAGTTTTCAGTGGACCGTTTGTTTTTCTCGATTGTAGATGCCTCCACTTGGATCAGTCAAGTTCAACGTTCAAGGTTCAGGAGTGAATGTATTCATCTGGGAAGGAACGTAATATAAGTGGGACAATTAAGTGGGTGTCCAAACTTGGCAACTTTAAAACTTGTGGACCTCAATTCCCAGAATTCTTCAGCCTTGTTGTTTTTTAAAAAGTCATAAAATCAGACATGACTCACTGAAGAGCTGATGTGGCCCAGTGGTTGGAGTGCAGTACTGCAGGCTACTTCTGCTGACTGCCGGCTGCCTGCAGTTCGGTAGTTCAAATCTCACCAGGCTGACTCAGCCTTCCATCCTTCCGAGGTCGGTAAAATGAGGACCCAAATTGTTGGGGGCAACAGGCTGACTCTGTAAACCGCTTAGAGAGGGCTGTATAAGCTCTATGAAGCGGTATATATGTCTAAATGCTATTGCTGCTGCTATTAAGAACTGCCTTGCTTAGCAATGGAAATTCCGGTATCAATTGTCATCATAAGTCAAACTTGTAAAGAAGAGAAATTATTATTATTATTATTATTTGCAAACTTAGCTGTTACTTGCAAGTTATGAGCACTTTAACGAATGAGTGAATACCTTATTTGACCAAGTACGATTAGACACACAATATTCTCTGTATGCAAATATTCAGGGAACCAATTGTTACAAGATACCTTTACAGCATCCTCTAATTCCTAGCAACACAGAGAGTCATGAGAGATCAGTGCTAGAGCAAAATTTATACTAAGAAGTCTTTGCAGATATATCAATGCGTTCCCAATTTATTAACCCAAATGTATATCTGCACATTGAAGACATAATCAATCTAGACATGTTGGTGTGTCCGTTCCTTTTCTAAGCAACATGAGAAATGCTTGCCCAGAGGGACAGCTCTGCATGTCACTTCCGGCATGTGTGCCATAGGTTTGCCATCACGGGACTAGTGGTTTACTCTATCAATTGTACTCCAATCAAGGAACGATCAACTCAGACAAACAATCAAGCCATAAACAAGGAACCACCAAGAACGTTTCCATCAATATTAGCAGGGCAAACCTCTTGGACATAAAGAGAGAACAAACCCCACTCCCTTCTAGCACTGATGATGTTACCTAGTTGGGTCATGAAACATTTGTAAGAAAAATAACCAAGCTCAGACAGCGTCAAAGACCCCCCCACAGATCTCTGCAAGTACTAATTATTGGCCGATCCCACGAAACTGACCCCTGATGCTTAGCCCTGATACCTTGTCTCCAAACCGTGCTTTATAAATGAGCTTGAATCATGGTTTGAAGAGCGGAATTCATTGTGGGCCCCTTAGCAATGTAGAGTGGGGGAGAAGCATATTGAACATGGAGAAGGGAAGCCCAAGAGAAAGAACCTTTGGAGGTCCAACCAAATGATTTACAACTCATTGGAGTCATTCTATGAGACCAGCAGCCGGAGAAGTCCCTGTAAGTCAGTTCAGTTCAGTTTTCAGTTTATTATATTTATATGCTGCCCTTTTCCCCCGAAGGGGACTCAGGGCGGCTCACAACTCGAACCGAGGGAGGGGGATACAGACAAAACATTTTAAAAAACAGCAAGCACAACAATATATAATTTAAAAAACACACAGCAGTCATACCATTCGAGACGGGGGCAACAGCTCTTTAGCCCCAGGCCTGTCAGAACAGCCAGGTTTTGAGGGCTTTGCGGAAGGCCTGGAGGGTGGTGAGGGTTCGAATCTCCACAGGGAGTTCATTCCAGAGGGTCGGAGCAGCCACAGAGAAGGCTCTCCTCCGGGTAGTCGCCAGTCGACACTGGCCAGCAGATGGAATTCGGAGGAGGCCTAATCTGTGGGATCTGATCGGTCTAGTGGAGGTAATTGGCAGCAGGCGGTCTCTCAAGTACCCAAATCCAATACCATGAAGTCCTGTAAATAAACTCACCCAACATGTATATATATTGTAGATAAACTCAATCAACGTTACATATTGTGATTTATTGTGTTTACTACAAGTGTAAAGAATCTTTTAGGTTTTTGTATTTTTCTGAAAGTCAAATAAACTACTAAAATACATGAACTAAAGCAGGTTTTTTTTTTACGAACTGCTTGTCCTTCATCCTTCTACATCAAAGGTCACCAACCTTTCGGACTTCAGGGACCACTAAATGTATAATTTTAAATCTTACGGTATGGATTTTTTTTTTAAAAAAATGATAAATAGTAATTCAGTGCAATATAAAAAATGCAAATATTTTTTCTGCGGACCACCAAAATTTTCTCGCGGAACAACAGTGAACTTCCCAGCCGGCTTCCCAAAAAGCAAAGTCATTGGGGGAAGCTGCATTGCTTAATAACCACAAGATTCACTTAACAACCTTGGCAAAAAAAGGGCATAACATTTGGCCTAACTCCCTTAATAACCATCTTACTTAACAACAGAGATTCTGCTCCCCAATTGTGGTCATATATGTCAAGCACTCCCTGTATTCACAGAAAGCTGGACTGTTAATCAAATCCCAATGCTTTGTTGTGAAAGGAAGAAATAGAGTCAGATGTAAATACTTTTTCAGCTATGCAAGAGTGTGAATCTTATAGCAATAAGTATATTATTGTAACCACTATGAATAAGAGAATAGCAGAGTTGGAAGGGACCTTGGAGGTCTTCTAATCCAATCCCTGCTCAAGCAGGAAACACTATAATATTCCGGACAAATGGCTGTCAAATCTCTTCCTTAAAAATCTCCAGTTTTTAACAATTTCTGGAGGCAAGCTGTTCCACTGGCCGATAGATCTTACTGTTAGGAAATTTCTCCTTAGTTCTAAGTTGCTTCTCTCCTTGATTAGTTTCCACCCATTGCTTCTTGTCCTGCCCTCAGGTGCTTTGGAGAACAGCTTGACTCCCTCTTCTTTGTGGCAGTCCCTGAGATATTGGAACTCTGCTATCATGTCTCCCCTGGTCCTTCTTTTCATTCAACTAGACATACCCAATTCCTGCAACTGTTCTTCATATGTTTTAGCCTCCAGTCCCCTAATCATCTTGATTGCTCTTCTCTGCTTCTCTCCTTGATTAGTTTCCACCCATTGCTTCTTGTCCTGCCTCAGGTGCCTTGGAAAATAGTTTGACTCCCTCTTCTTTGCGGCAACCCCTAAGATATTGGAAGGCTGCTATCATGTCTCCCCTAGTCCTTCTTTTCATTCATACCCAGTTCCTGCAACCGTTCTTCATATGTTTTAGCCTCCAGTCCCCTCATCCTCTTTGTTGTTCTTCTCCGCACTCTTTCCAGAGTCTCAACATCTTTTTTATATTGTGGCAACCAAAACTGGATGCCGTATTCCAAGTGTGGCCTTACCAAGGCATTATACAGCGATATTCTTTTTTGTGGTGTGGTCACTCCTGGATGTGACCGAGAAGGAGAATAGCCTGTTGTCACAAAGCTGTCTGAACAAGGTATAGTTAGGTGTTCTGACCCCCCCCTCACTCCGTACACCAAGGCACACCAAGACAAGAATACTGCTAGATGATTTTTTCACAGTAAATTAACACACTAACAAGACCTTGGCAGCAATCCAGACTTCCAAGATAAGAAATATACACAAGAGCTTCTCCAGCGTTTGTAATTAAGTTGAATCCTGAAAACAGTCTCCTCTCAAAGTCTCTCCTTATATACTCTCTTGAGAGGAGCCTAATTACAACCACCTGGGTCCAATTATTTGATTTGATTTGATTGTATTTCTATGCCGCCCTATTCCCAGAGGGACTCAGGGCGGCTCACAAACCAAGTCGGGGGAGGGGGTACAAACAGGGAAAAAAAGACAATGGACAACACAACACCACAATTTAAAAACAATCAACAGCCACACCATTCGAGCGGGGACAGGAACTCATCAGCCCCAGGCCTGTCGGAACAGCCAGGTTTTTAGGGCTTTGCGGAAAGCCTGGAGGGTGGTGAGGGTCCGAATCTCCATGGGGAGCTCATTCCAGAGGGCCGGAGCAGCCACAGAGAAGGCCCTCCTCCGGGTGGTAGCCAATCGGCATTGGCCAGTGGATGGAATTCGGAGGAGGCCTAATCTGTGGGATCTAATCAGTCTATTGGAGGTAATTGGCAGCAGGCGGTCTCTCAAGTACCCAGGTCCAATACCATGAAGGGCTTTATAAGTGACGACTAGCACCTTGAAGCGTATCTAAAGACCAATAGGCAGCCAGTGCAGCTCGCGGAGGATAGGTGTAACGTGGGTGAACCGAGGTGCACCCATGATCGCTCGCGTGGCTGCATTCTGGACAAGCTGAAGTCTCCAAATGCTCTTCAAGGGCTGCCCCATGTAGAGCATGTTGCAGTAGTCCAGTCTTGAGGTCACAAGGGCACGAGTGACTGTTGGGAGGGCCTCCCGGTTCAGGTAGGGACGCAATTGGTGCACCAGGCGAACCTGGGCAAATGCCCCCCCGGTCACAGCCAACAAATGGTGTTCAAAAGTCAGCTGTGGATCCAGGAGGACTCCCAAATTGTGAACCCTGTCTGAGGGGCGTACTGTTTGACCCCCAGCCTGAGAGATGGAATACTTGGCCAATTGGTGGGAGGGAAACACACCAGCCACTTGGTCTTATCCGGATTGAGTGCCAGCTTGTTAACCCCCATCCAGACCCTAACAGCCTCGAGGCACTGACACATCACGTCAACCGCTTCACTGAGTTGGCACGGGGCGGACAGATACAACTGTGTATCATCCGCATACTGATGATATTTTATCCCGTGCCGTTGAATTATCTTCTGTATCTGCATAGTTGTTCTCTGCGTCTATCTGCCCGCCGTTGCCTGGCGTCCAGGATCAACACCCTTGTCTCCTCCCCACTGCTCCAAGGCCTGACGTCATGGGCACACTCCCTTTGGCTTTCACCGCTGCTCCATGCCTCAGGCGCCTCCTGGTGGCCAACCAGCCTCTCTGGTCCCTGCTCGGAGTCGGAACTCTGTCCAGGGTCCTCCACATCTTCCAGAGCCGACTCATAGGGGCCCTCACTATCGGAGTCTGTTTGCAGCTCCAACGGCTCCTGATGAGCCCAGCGGTTAGGCTTTTAAAGAGATAAAATAGGCCGGAGAAAATCCTTTGAAAATCACATGTAAAGATTTAGGGGTTACATCTAAGCCCCCAAACACATACATATCTTGGTTTGGGGCTTTATGTTTTGAGAGAGAAGAGTGAATGTTAGCTGATGTTACTCATGGAGAGCATTCACTTCACCCCTGAAAGAAGACGACTTAAAGCTACTTTTAGGATTAATAATGGGTTTCTATTACACTCTTATATCATCATCTGTGGTGGCCAAGGGCTAAGTCTCTCATTCACTCTCATTATAATTGCCTTCCTTCCTTCCTTCCTTCCTTCATTCATTCATTCATTCATTCACTCATTCATTCCTTCATCCCTTTTCTTTTTTTCCTTCCCTCCCCATTCTCCTTTCTTCTTCCTTCCCCTCTTTCCTTCCTTTTTCTTCCTTGCTCTCTTCCCATCTTCCCTTCTTTTTCTTTTTCCTCTTTCCCTTTCTCCTTTCCTATCCCTTCTTGCATGTTCAAATGCAAAATGCATTTATTCTTTTGTTTTCCATTTGTTTTAACAGCCCCCTGCCAATGAAAATGGAGCTGGGGCGGGGGGCATGCGCAGCCCCTCCTATGCCCCGTTTTCAGCCTGGGTGGCCTCTTGCAGCCCTCTGCCAATGAAAATGGAGCCCTCCATTTTCACTAGCAGAAGCACCATGGGCCTTTGCTGTTTCTAGGCCGGACCTGCAGGCCGGATCTACCCAGCCTGCAGGCCGGATTCGGCCCGCAAGCTTTGAGTTTAACACCCCTGTATTATAGAATCGGAGAGTTGAGATTATCTCGTCCAAACTCTATTCAGTGAAGGATCATTAACACATCTTCAATAATCCAGCCTTTCTTTAAAGAGCCCTATCCAAGGAGGATACATCGCTTCATGTGACAGCCCCTGTTAGCACTGGTGTTAGGTTATATATGTACCGTATTTTTCAGAGTATAAGACGCACAGGAGTATAAGACGCACCAAGGTCTTAAGAGGCAAATTTTTTAAAAAAGTTTTTGCACTCTGTAAACCTCCCAAAAAGGGCCCGGTTTTCGTGAAAATGGGCCCTTTTTTTAAAAAGGGGGGGCATGAATAGCCCTTAGGAGGATTGTAGAGTGTTCCTGGGGGGGAGAGGCAAAAATGAGCAAAAAACAGCCCATTTTTCACAAAAACGGGCCAGGTTTTTTTGTCAAAAAAAAGGGCATTTGGAAGCTTATAGAGTGCTCCTGGGGGCTGAGGGGGCAAATTTGAGCAAAAAACGGCCCATTTCTTGCTCATTTCAGCCCTTCCCAGCCCCCAGGAGCACTCTGAAAGCCTCCTAAAGGCTATGCACGGTCATTTTGGTGAAGGGAGCAGGGTTTCAGGAGGCAAAAAATGCTGTATTCATTGTATAAGACACACCCAGATTTTCAGCCTCTTTTTTGAGGGAAAAAGGTGCATCTTATACTCCGAAAAATACGGTACCTATGCAGAGTTATGTAGTTACGTAGAAAACGCTTCAGGGGGTTTAGAGCAGTAGTGGATTCCTACCGGTTCGGCTCGGTTCTAGTGGTTTGGTGGCCTGGGCCACTGGAACCGGCAGCGACCCAGGTCTGCTGTGCCCCCGAACCGGTTCTCCATGTAATGTCGTTGTCCCCCAAAATTGGGCTCTTGCTTGTTGTCGTAGCCGATAAGTCACCGGACACAAAGTGTGATATAGAATTGTACTTTTATTTTGGTACCAAGATATAAGGATCCCGGTTTGAAAAGCTAACCAAGAGCCAAGAGTAGAATCTCACAGCAGTTTTTATAGACAAAGGATGGTTGCATTCAACCCTTTGCCCTTCCCCTAATAATGCATGCATGACAGATAATAGTGATTAGTTATTTGGATTTCAGCCCCCCTAAACCCTTACGCTTGTTATGCTAAATAGCTCAATGTCACGTCACCTGTTTTTCACCCCAGGTCACGGATATCTTGCAAAGTGTGCCACCTCTATGTGAGTTTCGGGGTTTTTCTTACAAGCGAGCTATTCTTGTTCCTAGCATCCTGGCTAGTAATTTTAAGGCGTTAACTTTTGTCTTGCTGTTAATTTGCAGCCCCTTCCCCCTTCCCATTGCAGAGCAGAATAAAAGAAGAGTTTTACCGGAGGCATCTCCCCGTGACCCCCGCCCTCCCTCTTCAGTGAGAGAGCAAAGTTCTTAATTGCCAAGGCAAAGAAATGAAGACAAGAGAAAATGTTTTATCTGAATTCACATTCCTCACTCTCATGTCCATTCCATCCACACCAGTGGTGGGTTTCAAAAATTGTTCGAACCTACTCTGTGGGTGTGGCCTCCTTTGTGGGAGTGGCTTGCCACCCATGTGACCGGATGGGAGTGGCTTGCCACCCATGTGACCGGATATGAAGATGCCGACGACACTTGTCAGAACCACCTTAAATTACCTCACACACAGTACTGGAATTCATAAGAATAGGATGTAAACTTGTTTTTTAAAAGGCATCTTTGGTTTGCGTTAAAACAACTTCAACACATGCCATGTTCTGATTGCACCACAAACGCAGTAGTCATCCTTACCTTTCACAGAGGCACTGAGTTTTATAAATAGGAGCATGATGGTGTAGAATAATCATATCCAAGGACCAGTGGTGGGTTTCAAAAAATGTTGGAACCTCTTCTGTAGGTGTGGCCTGCTTTCCGGGTTCACTGGTGGAACCTCTTCTAACCGGTTCGGTAGATTTGACGAACCGGTTCTACCAAATAGGTGGGAACTGGTAGGAACCCACCTCTGATCCACACCTGGGTCTTATCACCACTTATGACCCTTCCTCTGATTCCCCAGGGCCTCATCTGTGCATACATCCCATCATCTGATCCTTCAGCGCTATGGGTTGCCACCATCTTGTTTTTTGCTTCTGCGCATGCTCAGAACTATTTTTATTGCACTGCACATGCGCGCACAGCCTGCCGGAATCCACCCCTGGTTTAGAGTATATCGTAAAGGTAGTCCTCAACTTGCAAAGTTCATTGGGTGACCATTCAAAGTGACAGTGGCAGCGAAAAAGCGACATATTGCCATTTTTCACACTTACGACCATTGGCAACTCCATTGTCACGTAATTAAAATTCAGGTGGTTGGCAATTGATTCAATTTAATGACGGTTGCAATATCCTGATGTCACGCGATCCCCTTTTGCGACCTCCCGCCAAGCAAACTCAACGGGGAAGGCAGGTTCACTTAACAGTTGTGTTACTAACATAACAACTGCAGCGATCCACTTAACAACTGGCCCAAGAAAGGTCGCGGAATGGGGTAAAACGCGCCGAGCAACTGTTTTGCTTAGCGATAGAAATTTTGGACTCAGTTATAGGACGAGGACGACCTGTATTCAGTTGTGAATATGTTAAATTTTTAAAGTGTAAAATAAGGATTCCAGGCAGACTGTAACGAAGGGAACAAGAAGTGCGAGCGCGCTGGAATTTTACAACAGCGCTAATCAAGTTTCACGTTCCACGCCCAAATAAATGAGTTATAGGGCTATTTATTTTCAAAATCAGACTTCTTGTACTCCCCTAAACACACACACATACACACACACATACTTCTAGTTGCCAGCTGTGTTAAATTGCATTTTTTTTATTCTCTTGAATATTCAAACGCCAAAGTCAGACATTTACTTCCTGCTGTCTAAACGGAACTTCACAAGACAGATAGCAATCTGACATGAAATGTTTGCTTTAGAGACCAGTCTAGAATTTCTTGATTTATTGCCATTGTATACGCTGTCTGCTATAGCTTTTATTGCATATGTCTTTTATTGGCGCCAAGCAACGTACAGAAGATGCTGGAGTGGAGCAGTGAATTATTTAACTGGACAAGGAGTTGGGCTAAATCAAGGATGTCCAACTTTGGCAACTTTTTAAGACTTGTGGACTTCAACTTCCAGAATTTCCCCCGCCAGCCTGGGGAATTCTGGGAGTCGAACAGTGGTGGGTTTCAAAAATTGTTCAAACCTACTCTGTGGGTGTGGCCTCCTTTGTGGGAGTGGCTTGCTGCCCATGTGACCGGATGGGAGTGGCTTGTCACCCATGTGACCAGATATGAAGATGCCGACGACACTTGTCAGAACCACCTTAAATTACCTCACACACAGCACTGGCATGCATAAGAATATGATGTAAACTTGTTTTTTAAAAGGCATCTTTGGTTTGCGTTAAAACATCTTCAACACACGCAATGTTCTGATTGCACCACAAACGCAGCAGTCATCCTTACCTTTCACAGAGGCACTGAGTTTTATAAATATGAGCATGATAGTGGAGAATAATCATATCCAAGGACCAGTGGTGGGTTTCCAAAAATTTTGGAACCTCTTCTGTAGGTGTGGCCTGCTTTTTCCGGGTCCACTGGTGGAACCTCTTCTAACCGGTTCGGTAGATTTGATGAACCGGTTCTACCGAATAGGTGCGAACTGGTAGGAACCCACCTCTGGAGTCGAAGTCCTCAAGTCTTAAAGTTGCCATGTTTGGACATCTCTGGACTACATGATCTCCAAGATCCCTTCCAAATCTTACATTCTACGATTTTTTTGAGACCAAATTTATGCTATTTGGTCCTCAGTCTGCAACCATTTGCTGTGGAAGCAGGATTAACTGCATTAACAGAGGAATCTGGGTTAATGAAAAGAAGGACTAGGGGAGACATGATAGCAGTCTTCCGATATCTCAGGGGTTGCCACAAAGAAGAGGGAGTCAAGCTATTCTCCAAAGCATCAAGGCAGGACAAGAACAGGACAAGAAGTAACAGGTGGAAATATATCAAAGAGAGATCCAACCAGGGGTGGGTTCCTGCCAGTTCTAACCTCTTCTATAGAAAAGGTTCCACAAATCTACAGTGCCGTTTAGAACCGGTTCCAGCTCCCCCCCCCCCCCAGGCCCGTCCACACATCATCAAGATGAAGAGCGAGAGGAGGAATTCTGGGAGTTGAAGTCCACAAGTCTTAAACCTGTCAAGTTTGAACACCCCTGGAGTTTTTTTTCTTAAGGGTTAGGGGTGCAAGGGTCTTGTAACTTGGTAGCTTTAAGACTTGCACACTTCAATGCCAGAGTTCCTGAGCCAACATGACTGGAGGAGGAATTCTGGGAGTTGAAGTCCACAAGTCTTAAAGCTGCCAAGTTTGAACACCCCTGGGTTTTTTTTCTAAAGGGTTAGGGGTGCAAGGGTCTTGTAACTTGACAGCTTTAAGATGTGCGTGCTTCAAATGCCAGAGTTTCTGAGCCAACATTTTGGTTGCTAAGCAAGAAGCGTTGTTAAGTGAGTTTCACCACATTTTACAAGTTGGCCATGCCCACCCAGTCACATGGCTGGCAAGCCACTCCCACCCAGTCAAATGGCTGGTAAGCCACTCCCACCCAGTCACAAGGCCAGCATGCCACTCCCACAAAGCAGGCCACACCCACAGAAGAGGTTCTAAAAAAAATTGAAACCCACCACTGGATCCAACCTAGAAATAAGGAGAAATTGGAGTTGGAGTTTGGAGTTTATTCAATTTGTAGGCCACCCTATTCCCCGAAGGGACTCAGGGCGGCTGAACAAAACCAAGAGAGGGGAAATTACAAAAAGTACGACAAAGACAATCAGACAATACGAACAATTTAAAAGCACAACAGACACAGCAAATTCGAGTAGCGGGGGGAACTCAACCTCAGGCTTGCTGGGACAGCCAGGTCTTCACGGTCATCCGGAAGGCCTGAAGGGTGGAGAGGGTCCGAATCTCCATGGGGAGCTCGTTCCAAAGGGCCGGGGCAGCCACAGAGAAGGCCCTCCTCCGAGTAGTCGCCAGCCGACATTGGCTGGCAGATGGAATACGGAGGAGGCCTAATCTGTGGGATTGAATGGGTCTGTGGGAGGTAATCGGCAGAAGGTGGTCTCTCAAGTACAAATTTCCTGAAAGAACAATTAATCAGTGGAACAACTTGCCTCCAGACGTTGTGGGTTCTCCAGCACTGGAGGCTTTATAGAAGAGATTGACCAACCATTTGTCTGGAATGGTATAGGGCAGTGATGGCTAACCTTTTTCGTCACCACGTGATAACCTTCATGCCAGAAATGGCATGCAAAACCATCTCGTGAGAAATGCAGGACCTCGCTGGTCTTCCCGTGCACGGGGGTGCCAAAACACAGAAGAGCAGCGTTCCATCACGCATGTGCACGCCGGCACCCAATTTTCCTTTTTCCATCTCAAGAGCACACCCGACAAACAGCTGGCTCTCACGTATGCACGGCATGCACGTATGCAACGGAAACCCGGAAGTTTGTGTGCTGGAGCGCACATGCGCGCTGGAATGCTACTATTTTGGATTTCGGTGCTCCCAGGTGCATGAAGGCCAACATGTGTGCACAGGAATGCAGAAGAGGTGCCAGCAAGGCTGCACATCCTGCGTGGGATGGCTCTGCGTGCCATTTCTGGCACGCGTGCCATAGGTTTGCCACCACAGGTATAGGGTTTCCCACTTCAGCAGGGGGTAGGACTAGAAGACCTCCAAGGTCCCTTCCAACTCTGTTATTTTGCTTTTTCTGAAGTCTGCTGGGATTTCTATGACAAAGCTTTTGTGAGCTTGAAAACTGTCTACACATACTCTCTGCAGCCAGTCACACATCTCAGAGTATTTGTGGGTCTTGGAAATAGATAGTGGCAGGCTTGAGGCACTATCCCAGGGGTGAAATCCAGGAGGTTCTGACAGATTCTGGAGAACCGGTAGTGGAAATTTTGAGTAGTCCAGAGAACTGGAAGCAAAAATTTTGAGTAGTTCGAAGAATCAGTAGCGGAAATTTTGAGTAGTTTGGAGAACCGGTAGTGGAATTTTGAGTAGTTCGGAGAACCGGTAGCAGCAATTTTGAGTAGTCTGGAGAACCGGTAGCGGAAATTTTGAGTAGTTCGGAGAATCGGTAGCGGAAATTTTGAGTAGTTCGGAGAACCGGTAGCGGCAATTTTGAGTAGTCCGGAGAACCGGTAGCGGAAATTTTGAGTAGTTCAGAGAATCGGTAGCGGAAAGTTTGAGTAGTTCGGAGAACTGGAAAATGCCACCTCTGGCTTGTCCCAGAGTGGGGTGGGAATGCAGATTTTGCAGTAGCCTTCCCCTGCCACGCCTACTAAGCCACACCCACAGAACCGGTAGTGAACAAATTTGAATTTCACCTCTGCCCTATCCCCCGATGGCTTCCAAGCCTGATAGGAACCCTGACAGATAGTAATTAAAACAACTACTACTTTATCCTCTTTTTGGATCAATAATCCTCTAAATGTTAGGCAAAGATCACAGCCACTGTGATTGCCCCAAAGTTGCCCAACCAGCCTTCATGCCTAAGACAATACAAGAACTGTTTCCTGATGATTGGTTCAAAGACACTCAGCTGGGTTTTTTGCCTAAGGTGCTACTAGAACTCACAGTCTCCTAGTGATTGGCCCAGTCTCCCAACCAGCATTCACACCAATGGCAGGACTAGAACTCTCAGTCTCCTGGTGCCTTAATCACTAGACCAAACCTTTTGGGGATGTCCTTTATTCTGGAACATCTCAGCCATTCTGTCCTCTGAGGCATCAGCTGGAAGAAGGAGAAGGAGAAGCAGGAGATTACGATGGAGAAATCTGTCCAGAACAAGCCTTCATAATTTGTATCTCAAGCCTAGAGGAATGCCACCCATTAATTAAAGTTTAAAAACCTAACTGCCATGTCCTGGTTAAAGCCTGAATCTCCGCAGGACGATGAGCTGGAGCCGACAGAGATTGAGAGGGCAGCTTCAATGGCTTCGAGGAATGTGGGGAGGAGCAGGACGAGGCAGCCCAAGGCCCTTCAGGAGTGGGATGGCTTGTTAGCAGGGTGGATGATCAGGAGAGGGCAAGCAGTAGAAATGAGGAACGACAGAGCTCAGGCAATGAGCAAGGACCACCAGCTCCTGATCCCCGAGGAAGGAGAGTGGAGAGAAGGCAGGAACAGCGCAAACTTGGGAGGAGAGCGCCCTGCCCTTCTTCACAAGGCACTCTTGGGGACTGAGATTTAAGGAGGTGCTGTGAGGAGGGACATTTGTCGGGTGTCAACTTGTAAAGCCTTCGACAGAGTCGGATCTCAGATTTCTCAAGAAGGCGTGAAAGTTCCCAGCCTGCTGCAGCACCTCATTGGTAGATATGATTTATGACACAGACTGAGGGGAGTGGAGACACAGGGGTAAAGGTCAGACGCTATTAATCAGAAATCAGTTTCGGTTCTGCAGAAGAACATGCCAAAATGTTGCTCCTAATAAACAAATGGATTTCTTTTAAACTTTGTCTCGAGGCTCGTGAATTAATTAGGGCATCTTTTGGAAACTTCACACCAGGAACAAATGCTGAATTGGTAGAGTTCGGTGTGCTGGTACAGACATTTGGAGTTTGCAGGACTGCTTGCTTTTTCTTTACCGTTGGACTCGGTGCCTTCTTCCTGACTTTGTAGATTCATTGTCTGTTCTTTGGTTTGTGGACTCGTTTCCCTGATACTTTGTTTTGCTGGACTAGGTGCAGCCAGAGGCTGCCATGTGTGTGTGCATGCAGGTGTGGGATTGAAATTTTTCTAGCAACCAGTTCTCTGGTTTTCTGGGTGGGCATGGCTATGGGGTGTGTGGTCTACTCGGCTTCTTGCACCATGGTGGGCAGGAGGAGTTTTCACCCTCCCCAGGCTCTGAAAGATTTCCTCGAGCTTCCGGGAGGGCAAAAACGGCCTCCCCTGGGCTCCGGAGGTCAGAAACTGGCCCATTTCCAGACTTCCAGTAGGCCCATTTTTCTCCCTCCCACAGCCACTGTGTGGGCCCTGCACTTACATGGTATCCAAAATGAGCTGCTGGGAGACTCCTGGGAGGGGAAGGGTGCGGTGGGTGGGGCCAGCCAGTCCTTGCAACAATCAGTTTGGTGAACCAGGTTAAAATTAACATCCAATTCACCTGAGCCGGCTCAATCCAACTCCTGTATGCACGCACTTTGCTCCGGGACTTGCCAAGAAGGTGGGAGCATTTGGGGGGGAGGGGAATTTGGAGCACGAAAGGGGAGTTTGAATTCTCAGCTGACTGTGGGGCCTTCGTGCCTTGTTGCCCGGATCATCACACCCAACCAAACTCTTGATTCCCTGCAGAGAAACAGGGCCTTCCAGATTATTACTGCAAGAATCCTAGTGACCAAGATGGTCCTTGGAGATTCCATTGCCATGGAAACCATGGATGCCAGCCCCACAAGGGACGATGGAATGCTGCCAGGCCTGGTGAACCAGAGGACCAGAGGTGGTATTTTCCCGGTTCGGACCGGTTTCGCCTGAACTGGTAGCGGAAATTGTGGATGGCCTCGCCCACCATCCCCAGCTCTATGGCATCCCATTTAGGCCCCTTTTTTTGCCAAAAGCGCATGAGCGGAAGGCTGAATGCTCACATTTGTGAACCAGTAGGGAAGGTACCATATTTTTCGGAGTGTAAGATGCACCATTTTCTCTCAAAAAAGAGGATGAAAATCTGGGTGCATCTTATACACTGAATACAGCATTTTTGCCTCCCAAAACCCCGCCCCTTCACCAAAATGGCTGTGCATAGCCTTTAGGAGGCTTTCAGGCTGCTCCTGGGGGCTGGGGTGGGCTGAAATGAGTGAAAAACGGACTGTTTTTTGCTCAATTTTGCTCCCCCCCCCCGGGCCCCAGGAGCACTCTACAAGCTTCCTAAAGGCTATGCATACAAATTTTTTGACAAAAAACAGGCCCATTTTTGTGAAAAACTGGACTTTTTTGCTCATTTTTAGCCTCACCCTACCCCCCAGGAGCACTCTACAAACCTCCTAAAGGCTATTCATGCCTCTCTTCTTTTGGGAAAAAATAGGGCCGTTTTCGTGAAAAACGGGGCATTTTGGGGGAGGTCTGCAGAGTGCAAAACCTTTTTTTTTTTTAATTTGCCTCTTCAAAACCTTGGTGCGTCTTAGACTCCGGTGCGTCTTATACTCCGAAAAATACGGTAAGCGAATATCACCCCTGCAGAGGGCTTCGCCCAGCTTTGAACAATTCAGCCTTTCTCCACCATGCAGAGATCACAAGCTCGCAAAATCAACAGGATCTCTTGAGGATGCCAAAGGTGGTTCTTTTGGGTCCTCTTCCCCCTGGCTATGGATGGAAATTTCCTTGCTGGGAAATTTCCACTGCCGTGTTCAAATCACCTCCTGCCCCGTCAATGGGCCGGAGACATTTTTTTATAGAAGGCAAACAAACATGCCGGAGTTCGGCATTTATAGCTTGGCACGTTTTTAAAAGCCGGGCGGGGCTGGGATCGCCATCGTGAACGTCCCAAAATTTGAGGCTGAGGTTTTGAAAAGTGTGGGGGGGAGGAGGTCAGTGGAGGTTAAGGGCCACTTGCTTTGATCCAGGGGTGGGTGGGATGTCATCAGAGGCAGCATTGATGGGCGGGACAAAGTGAAAAGTCATTTTAAAAAAAATTGGCAGGGCCAAACCTACAACCCCGTTTTTGAACCCTTCCCCCTCTTTTTTTTCAGAGGAGTTCAAAAGATGCACGAGGATAAAAACTTTCCATCACATTAGGTCAACTGTCAAAGAGAAGACACGAAGCTTCAGGCTGCTTTAGCAGAGGGATAGAATCAAAGTGTTAATACTGCTTTATAATGCCTTGGTAAGGCCACACTTGGAATACGGCATCCAGTTTTAGAATAGAATAAAGCTGGAAGGGCGCTTGGAGGTCTTCTAGTCTAGCCCCCTGCTCAAGCAGGAAAACCTATACCAAATTAGATAAGTGTTTTGTCTAGACCCGTGATGGCGAACCTGTGGCACGCGTCCCAGAGGTGGCATGCAGAGCCCTCTCTGTGGGCACAAGCGCCATCACCAGCTGCTCTTCTGGTTTAAAAAACAGGCTGTGTTTTGAGCCTTTTTTTGGACTGTTTTTTGTCACATTGTGGGGCTAAAAAACGGCTTGAAAGTGGCCCAAAAATATCCCCAAAAAACCAGCCTGAAAACAGCACAAAAACGCCGCAAAAATCAGTGGTGGGTTCCAGATCCCGTTCCAACCGGTATGGTTGGAGCAGGCCCGGCGTCACCCACATGGATGCACGTGGCGCATATGCACACACATGTGCGCACATGCATCGTACCTGCCTGCAATGCCTCTGCAAGCCTCTGCGATGCTCCAGCTGCTCGGTGGAGCGTCGCACAGGCGCTGTATGTGCCGTGCGCATGCGTGGAAGCGCCAAAGGCTTAAAGGACAGGTAAGGAGGTTGCGCGGGCCGGTGGGTCCTCTGGAGCACCGTACCGGAATGGTACCCAGTGCTCCGGGCAGGCTCCAGTACACCCATACCGGGGGGTACCGCCTGCAATCCACAACTGCCAAAAATGGTCTGGAAAACGTCCCCAAAACAGGCACCAGTGTGCACCAGTCAGGTTGTCTTCTGATTTCCTGTGCTGCAGAGTGCGAACATTCTCGCACATGGATGCATGTTTTGGTTTAGGCATCCGGAGCCCAAAAGGTTCGCCATCACTAGTCTAGACTCTTCTTTAAAACCTCCAGTGATGGAGCACCCACAATTTCTGGAGGCAAGCAGTTCCACTGGTTAAACAGTGTCCTCACTGTTAGGAAGTTTCTCCTTAATTCCAGGTTGCTTCTCTCCTTGATTAAAGGCGTACGGTTCCCCTCGCACATACATGCTAGTTGTTCCCAACTGTAGGGGGCGGTGCTCATCTCAGTTTCAAAGCCGAAGAGCCAGCGCTGTCTGAAGACGTCTCCGTGGTCATGTGGCCGGCATGACTCAGCGCCAAAGGTGCACAGAACGCTGTTCTCTTCCCACCAAAAGTGGCTCCTGTTGTGGCCCAGCAGGAGCCGTTGGAGCTGCCACCAGACTCCAACAGCGAGGGGCCCTATGAGTCGGCTCTGGAGGATGTGGAGGACCCTGGACAGGGTTCCGACTCCGAGCAGGGTGCAGAGAAGCTGGTTGGCCACCAGGAGGCACCTTGAACCAATAGGAAGGAGACAAGGGAGAGTGAGCCGGATGCCAGCAGTGAGTTGTTCCTGGATGCACGGCACCGAAGAACTAATAGGCGTCAGGAACAGTTGCGCAAGTACAGGAGGTAATTGCACTCAACTGGTGGTCATTAGGCTCCTCTCCAGACTATAAAAAGACTGCTTGTGCACACGCCCCTCTTGCAGAAGTCAACGTAGGAATTAATGTCGGACAACATTATTGTGAGCTTGGTAGGCTGGATTGCTGCCAAGCCTTATCTGTGCTGGATTGCTGCCCAAGCTTGTCTGTGCTGGTTTGCTGCCAAGGACCTGTCTGTCTGTTAATTAAATGCCGTAACTTATCTTTGGCTTGGAGTGTGTGTTGGTGTGGGACGAGGGGGGTCAGAACAGGTTCCTATTTTTCTATTTGCATTTTTATGTGCTTTCGAACTGCTAGATTGGCAGAAGCTGGGACAAGTAATGGGAGCTCACTCCATTACGCGGCACTGGGGATTCGAACCACCAAACTGCCGACCTTTCTGGTTGACAAGCTCAGTGTCTTAGCCACTGAGCCACTGTGTCTCCTTCTCCTTGATTAGTTTCCCTCAATTGTCTCTTGTCCTGCCCTCTGGTGCTTTAGAGAATAATTTGACCCCTTCTTCTTTATGGCAGCCCCTCAAATATTGGGATACTGCTATCATGTCCCCCCTAATTCTTCTTTTCTTTCGACTAGCCGAACTCAAATGCTGCAGCCGTTCTTCATATGTTTTAGTCCCCAGGCCTTTGATCATCTTTTGTTGCTTTTCTCTGTGCTTTTTCCAAAATCTCAACATCTTTATCAAAGTACGGTGATCAAAATTGGTTACAATTTTGGTTGCCACGATATAAAAAAAGATGTTGAGACTACAGAAAGAGTGCAGAGAAGAGTAATAAAAATGATTAGGGGACTGGAGCTTAAAACGTATGAAAAACAATTGCAAAAACTGGATATTTCTGTCTTTCTCGAAGACACCTAGCTGGCTATAGGTGACATGGACCCTTGCCTGGTCCAATATCAAGGCTCCCTTGAGCTCCTGGTGTTCCACAAGAAGGAGAAGTCAACAGCTTGTCCCAAAGGGGCTTTTTTTCAAGAGGCAACTGGACTTTGTGGGTTTTCTTTGAAGACGTTTCGCTTCTCATCCAAGAAGCTTCTTCAGCGCTGGATGGTGGGCAATGGATGGATTTATTCCTCCGCCATTCAGTCAGAACTGAAGAAGCTTCTTGGATGAGAAGTGAAATGTCTTCAAAGAAAAAACCAGTTGCCTCTTGAAAAAAGCACCTTTGGGACAATCACAACCTGGATGATTGAGAATCTCCATAGACAAGTCAACAGTTTCTTCTCTAAACACCACTGCCCTCTGGTGGCAAGCTGGGCCTTCTGAAGACCAGAGATTGACCAAGTGCTGAGATAATTTGACCCTTAGCAACCAGATGATGACAATGATGATGACGATGACGACGACGACGACGATGACAATGATATGATAATGATGATGATGATGATGATGATGATGATAATGATGATGACAATGATATGATGATGATGATGATGATGATGATGATGATGATGATGACAATGACATGATGATGATGATAATGACAATGATATGATAATGATGAGGATGATATGATGATGATAATGACAATGACATGATGATGATGAGGACAATGACAATGATATGATGTTGATGACAATGACATGATGATGATGATGATGATGATGATGACAATGACAATGATGACAATGACAATGACATGATGATGATGATGACGACGACGATGACGACGATGACAATGATATGATGATGATGATGATGATGATGATGATGACAATGACAATGACAATGATATGATAATGATGATGATGATGATGATGATGATGACAATGATATGATGATGACAATGACAATGACAATGATATGATATGATGAGGATGATATGATGATGATAATGACAATGACATGATGATGATGAGGACAATGACATGATGATGATGACGACGATATGATGATGATGATGATGATGATGATGATATGATGATGATGATGATGACAATGACATGATGATGATGACGATATGATGATGCCGATGATGATGACAATGACAATGATATGATAATGATGAGGATGACATGATGATGATAATGACAATGACATGATGATGATGAGGACAATGACAATGATATGATGTTGATGACAATGACATGATGATGATGATGATGATGATGATGATGATGATGATGATGATGATGACGACAATAACACGATGATGATCAGAGTGTGACAACTGGCCATGGGACAATTTAACAATTATTATTTAATTATCATAAATTTTTTAAAATATTTTAATTTTCGCAATTTGCATTTCATGATGTCCCTCATTTTGCATCCTTTCTTTCCTCTATTTCTTTGATATTACATAAAAAGCCATGTTACTAATTTAACCCCTGCAGTGATTCACTTACCAACCATGAGACAAAACTCACTTAACAACTGTCTTGCTTAGCAATGGAAACATTGTGGTCATAAGTCGAGGACCACCTCCGCATTTTCCTCCTCAGGAACACACACAATGGGGTAACAGAGCAGGATGTCAGGGGTTCAATACACCCATAGCAAGAAAAACTCCAAGGCAGGTAGATTCCTCAAATAATAGCTTTATTAGATATATTGGCACAGATCTGGTGAAAAGCGACTTTGAAGGTTCCCGCAGTTTTCACCTAATTAAAAGTTTTTTTCCCTTTCCCCAAACAATCAGTCACATGGTCCAATCAGGGTGCCGTCCGGTTGTCCGGGTAACATCACTGCTCCTCCTTCCGAGCAGATGTGAGAATGTCCTTGGTTCCCAAGAGAATGTATTTTGCTTTGGCTACAAAACCCCAGCTGTCTGTATCCCACCCCCCCTGCTCCCTATCCCTCAGCTCCAGTGTGGCAACACTGAAGTGGCAAAAGGGTGTCGGCCAGGTCGGTTCCACCACAAAACCGCGTTCGACTAAAGGGCGCTCGACGAAACCGCGTAGCTGACGTCATCACAGCGCGACAACAGTGCGGAGAAAAAAGCACGCTGTAAATGCTAAAGCTAAAATTAACCCCTAAACCTAAACCTAACCCCCCTAAACCTAATCCTAAACCTAACCCTAAACCTAACCCTTAACCTAACCCTAAACCTAACCCTTAACCTAACGCTAAACCTAATCCTAACCCTTAACCTAACCCTAACCCTTAACCTAACCCTAAACCTAATCCTAAACCTAACCCTTACCTTAACTTGAATCGGATTGCTTTCAAAGCGTTATTTAAAGCGCCCTTCTTTCTCCGCGCTGGCTATTGTCGCCCTGTTGATGACGTCAGCGACGCGGTTTAATCGGGCGTGCTTTAGTCGAGCGCGGTTTTGTCGTGCCACAGGCCAGGTCAGCTTCAGGGTTGACCCAGGACTTGGCTGGGGGAATTTAAACATCGAGTTTCCTGTCGTCTAACGAATTCACTCTCGGCCTGGCTTAAAAATAAGAAGTAGGTCGGCTTATTCATTCCGTGGCTTTTCTGCTCAGCTGTACACGATGCGCTTTTTCCTTCAAAGTCATTGGAGCAGCCAACTTCCCTCATCTTTTCCGGGGTAAGAAAAAAGTCCCCTCTGCCTCTGTTCTGCAGAACGCGGGAGGACACGCTGAGGGAGCGTGGAGTGGAGCCGATCAATCCAGTCAGAAAGCACGGTTTTTAGGGGAAATGGCTCACAAGGTGGGAATCCACCAGTTTTTTCTCACCTGCATGCTTTGCCTCCTTGACAAAGGTAAGGACATTTGCACGGGGAACATTTCTTGCATGGGGAACAATTCTTGACATGATAGCATGATAGACACGATAGCAGCCTTCCCATTTTTTTTTTAAAAAAGTGTTTTTTATTTTATTTTTCTTCTCTTACATAGTTACAGGTATACATTCAATACAATACAACAGCAGAGTTGGAAGGGACCTTGGAGGTCTTCTAGTCCAACCCCCTGCCTAGGCAGGAAACCCTATACGTTTCCAGACAAATGGCTATCCGACATCTTCTTAAAGACTTCCAGTGTTGGGGCATTCACAACTTCTGGAGGCAACTTCCGTTCCACTGATTAATTGCTTCTAACTCTCTGGAAATTTCTCCTCAGTTCTGAGTTGCTTCTCTCCTTGATTAGTTTCCACCCATTGCTTCTTGTTCTACCCCTCAGGGTGTTTTTGTTCTGCCCTCAGCTGCTTTGGAGAGTAGTTTTGATTCCCTCTTCTCTCAGGGGCTACCACAAAGAAGAGGGAGTCAAACTACTGTATTTTTCAGCGTATAAGACGCACCTTTTTCCCTCAAAAAAGAGGGTGAAAATCTGGGTTCGTCTTATACACTGAATGCAGCATTTTTGGCTCCCAAAACTCCGCCCCCTTCACCAAAATGGCCATGCATAGCCTTTAGGAGGCTTCCAGAGTGCTCCTGGGGGCTGCAGAGGGCAGAAATGAGAGGAAAAACGGGCCTTTTTTTGCTCGTTTTTGCCCTCCCAACCCCCAGGAGCACTCTATAAGCTGGAGTGTTGGAGCATTCATAACTGGAGGCAAGCTGTTCCACTGATGAATTTCTCCTCAGTTCTAAGTTGCGTCTCTCCTTGATTAGTTTCCACCCATTGCTTCTTGTTCTGCCCTCAGGTGCTTTGGAGAATAGCTTGACTCCTTCTTCTTTGTGGCAGCCCCTGAGATATTGGATGACTGCTATCATGTCATCCCTAGTCCTTCTTTTCATTAAATTCAACATACCCAGTTCCTGCAACCGTTCTTCATATGTTTTAGCCTCCAGTCCCCTAATCATCTTTGTTGTTCTTCTCTACACTCTTTCTAGAGTCTCCACATCTTTTCTACATCGTGGAGACCAAAACATTCACATAGTTGTTGTTCTTATTTATCTTTATCACTTTCACATATTTGTTTTTCCATACAAAAGGTTAAAATATATACATTCTGGCCGTGATGTGCGGTGAGGTTTATGGCTGGCGAGGCAGCAATTTTTTTAGACTTGTGGACTTCAACTCCCAGAATTCCACAGCCAGGCATGCTCAGTTCCTATTTAAAGCGACAGCATTTTGTTTGTTTTCCCCTTTGCTAAATAAGTTTCCTCCTTCCTTTTTCTTTTTCTTCTCCCTTCCCCTCCTTCCTCCCTCTCTCCCTCCCTCCCCCATCTCTCAAACACACACACACACACAAACACACACACAAAGTTGCAGCAGGATTCAGAAAATTTAGGTTTTCCTCCTCAGGAAAGCGGCAGGAGAACGACGTGCCTCATCTAGTCTGACTTTTTATGATCACTCGAGCAGAGTTAAGCAAGGGTTAAAAGCCGAAAAATTCCTGACGTAGGTGAGGCACGTCGTTCTCTTGCCTCCTCCTGTAGAGGGCGCTTTTTTAGAGGCTTTTTAAACAGTTAAGCACTAAGCAGAGTCATCCATGGTGACTCTGGCAGCAACTAGCTCAGCTTGACCTCAGTTCTTGCCTTTTTCCTTTTATATTTTTTTTTTCTTTTCATGATGACAGTGGTGAGGCTCTGCCTCCCCTGCCTCCCCTGACTGCACGTCACTGCATTCTGGGTTGCTTTGCTTACCATCCCCTACACCTATTTTATTTTATCACCACTCTGTTGTTGTTTTTTCGCCCTTCTTCCCTTCTCTACTTCCTTCCTCCTCTCCTTTCTCTTTCTTTCTTCCCTTGCCTCTCCCCTACTCCTCTCTTATAGCAATAGCAATAGCAATAGCAATAGCAATAGCAGTAGACTTATATACCGCTTCATAGGCCTTTCAGGCCTCTCTAAGCGGTTTACAGAGAGTCAGCATATTGCCCCCAACAATCTGGGTCCTCATTTTACCCACCTCGGAAGGATGGAAGGCTGAGTCAACCCTGAGCCGGTGAGATTTGAACCGCTGAACTGCTGATCTAGCAGTAGCCTGCAGTGCTGCATTTAACCACTGCGCCACCTTGGCTCTCTCTTCCTCTTCCCCCTCCTACCCTCTCTCCTTCTCTTTATATCCCTTCCTTCTTTCCTCTTTCTTTCTCTCTTCCTTTCCTTTTCTGTTGTTGGGGTTATCTCTTTTCAACTCTCAACTGGTATATTTTCGGGATAGTATTCCCGCAAACCCGGTTATAATGTTATGCTTATCCTTTCCTATTCCCTTTTCTTCGCTGTCATGTCCTATTTTTTTCCTCTATGTCTCATTCTTGAAGATATACCTTTATATTTGATGAAAGAAATGTCCTTCTGGGTTCAGCTCCAAGTGGGGGAAAAGACACTGGAGACATGGAGGCTGCTTGGAAAGACGGTTTTAATGGTGGAAAGGACCAAATGGCTTGAGTCTTGAACAGAAAAGGGGGATCGCATGCTTCAATGTTGGTGGAGAAGAAGAGAAGGGCTGAGTCCCTGGTTTTATGCCCTCTCTGGCCTTTGATCTTGATCTTGTATTCTGATTGGTTGTCAGACTCCCATGGGGCCGTGCAGGGGCAACTCTCTAGGCTGCGTTTTGAATCCAGGTTTGGTTGAGCTCCCAGATGCCATGTGGTCAGTTGAGTAAAGGGCCAATATTACCATGCCTTAATCCCATCCCCCCTGGAGCTGAAGTGGAGAACTATTTATTATGTAAAGGGACTAGCTTGGCCTTCTTAACGGCCCATTGACAAAGTGGGGATGGGCAGGAAGCCACAGGGAGCTATTCTGTCTTTTAAAACATGTTTCTTCCTTTTCACATCCAGAGAAATATTCTGCCTTTTCAATATTTCCTAGGATATTTCATTTTTCTGGGAGAGGGCTGGGTGATAACTTCCTACATATTAATACTTTATTTTCTATTTTCCCTCTCCCCCCACCCCCGTTCCATTTAATAGTGTATCATCTGAGTTCTAGATCTATCTCTTGCTTTCTTTTCTAGATTTCTTTCTCTAACCAGTCATAAAATCTTCCCCATGTCTTGAAGTACACCAATTCCTCTTCATCCTTTATTAGCAGACTTCCAATATTTGAGGGGCTGCCACAAGGAATTGTGGGGGAGGGTCAACCTATTCTCTGATGTTGCAGAAAATGACAGGCGTTAGACATCTCAGGATACAGGAAAAGTTTATTTGGCAGCCAGGTTCAGAAAGCTAGCCCAGGGCTTAGCATTGCAAGTTCTGAACCACCTTCATTATCAAAGCACGCATTCTTATACATTCTCAAAAGCATTGCAACACGGAAATACTTAACACATTTCTTAGTGGTTACCTTGAGGAGAAAACCTTACAAGGAGATGAAGGTCTTACTTCCCCTTTTGTTTCAGGTATGGCTTACGTGTTATTAACGAACTTTAATTGAACTTTGTGGTTTGGACTTTTAACCACTGTTCCCTCTAAGGTGCGCGGCTGTGCGGCCGCGCAGCTGGCAAGAAAACCCCGCGCAGCAGTTTCTAACTGCCGCGCAGTGATTTCTGCCAAAGCAAACGTGGGAAAGTCCTTTGCAGGCAGCTAGAACTGGCCGCCCGCAAAGGACTTCCCCAGACCTGTTTTGATGAGCACGGAGCAACTGATGGTAGTTTGTGCCGGCCGCGGCCTCTCAAACTAGCGTCAGTCACCCCTGTGTTCAGCAAAGCAAGCCCGGGGAGGTCCTTTGTGGGCAGCCAATCCTAGCCGCTTGCGCCCGGCGCTGTGGCTGAAGTAACCGCCCAAAGCCCCTGCCGCCACCAGAATATCTGCTGCCTCCTCCTCCTCCTCCTCCTCTAAGAGCACTGGATTTGCCGCCCGCGGCTGAGATGAAGCCGCCAAAGCTCCGGTCAGCAGCCCCGCCCGTGGCAGTGGTGCCTCCCCCTCCACACAGAGCACCTGAGCTGGCCCCCACGTTATCCCTCCCCCTTCCTCCTCTGCCATGCTTTTGAGGAGCCATGAGGCCGTGGGAGCCAGTAGAAAGGCGGCAGAGGGGGCGGGAGCAGGAAAAAAGGCCTCATGTCTTCTCAAAAGCACGGCAGAGGATGAGGTGGTGGCAGGGGTAAATGCGGTGCCCAGCTCAGGTGCTCCGAGCGGAGGTGGTGCCAGCGGGAGCTTTGGCGGCTTCACCTCAGCCGCAGCGCCGGGCAGCAGTTATTCGGGGGGGGGGGCTCGTCGGCATCTTCAGCGGCAGCCCTGCCCCCTGTGAAAAAAACGAAGATGGAGCAGATCCACGCAGATGACGTCACCGCAACATGACTGGAGGAGGAATTCTGGGAGTTGAAGTCCACAAGTCTTAAGCTGCCAGGTTTGAAGACCCCTGGGGTTTTTTTTTCCTAAAGGGTTATTGGTGCAAGGGTCTTGTAACTTGACAGCTTTAAGACTTGCGTGCTTCAAATGCCAGAGTTTCTGAGCCAACATGACTGGAGGAGGAATTCTGGGAGTTGAAGTCCACAAGTCTTAAAACTGTCAGGTTTGAAGACCCCTGGGGTTTTTTCCCCTAAAGGGTTAGGGGTGCAAGAGTCTTGTAACAACAGCTTTAAGACTTGCATGCTTCAATGCCAGAGTTTCTGAGCGAACATTTTGGTTGCTAAGCAGGACCGTTGTTAAGTGATACTGATATTATATAACGCTTTTAATTAAGCTAGTCCCTTGAATAAACATAACTTTGAGTTTCAAATAACACTGATTTCGCTGTTGTCTTAGGTGACATCTGTGGAAAAAATTCAGGTGCTCAAGCATGAAAATATGCCACTCAAACACTATATTTTTCTGCTCACACTGAAAAAAAATTAGAGGGAACATTGCTTTTAACCCAAGTTTTTCGACATAGAGGAAATTGGCTAGAACATCCTGTGGTTAGTGAATGGGGACAGTTCCTTTAAGCAACTTCTAACTGTCCCTGTTATTCTATTGCAAGTCCCAACTCTTGTCTATGTGACTTTTAATATATAGAAGTAAAGGGGTTCTAAGAGGCTGTCCAGCCTGACCCAATAGGTTTCACACTTAATGTCCAAATCTCACTTTATGGCTGCTTTATCCCCCCCCCCCTTCTAGATTCTATTAATACCCACAATTGAGTCTAGCCTGTTAGATTAAAAATACAAGCAGCATAATACAGAATAGCCAATTAAGCACATTTTATAGCACATCAATACACATCTTAGGGCTTGTCTTCCGGATCACTTTCCCTTCTTCTAAGAGTGCAATTTGAATATAGGAGCTAGTATCTGAAGCTTCATTGACATTAACTCCTTTTTAAGCCCGTATCTCTTTTACAGACCTCATAACGAGCTGTTTAAGCAAGGATATTATGCAAGGGATAATATCTTGCAATCCCACATAATAAAAGCAATAGCTTTTGTTTAATCCAACCTGTTTCTGGTAGCCAAGAGAACCATTCAGAATCTTGTGGTCTTTAACCAATCGAGGAAGCTGGGTTTGTTCCTCTGATAGTGACCCCACAGGAATGCCAGGCTCCTGATATCCTTTGATGCACAAGGAGGGTGACCCTATAATTTCTACACCAACTGCTATGGGCCAATGATGGGGAGACGGCTTATCCCCCGTCTTTTCGCCATGTAGCTGGGCTTCTGCCGTTTTAGTTCCCCATTTACCTCCCTTGTCAAAGACAATCAAAGCTCTGGTCATTTCCCCAAAATCTGGCTCAACTGGAACAGCATTGTAAGATTAAGAGGTTGCAGACAAGCATATCCAGCATTTTTGTCCTAGGTCAGGGTCAGACCGATTGATTAAGCTTTGACTTAACTCCAGCACTCTTAACAAATATAGGTTAAGAACTTACTATAATGATATTTCGCTGCTGATAAAGCAATTCTAATAGGGGAACAAATGAAAACTGGTATATATAGGTAGCGATGCTTTGTTGAACAATGAAGGAATAAGATCTCTGTTTGAAGGTATGAAATGCAAGGTTAACAATGAATAGAAGTATACTTTCTGGGGAAAAATAATGCTAATGTTAACTAAATATATATTGTAGAATGAAAATAAGGCCTTTAGTTATATTAGATGAAATATTTGAGACGGTAAATATTATTTGAAGATGCAGAGGTTAAAACAATTGTAACCAAACGACATGCGGCATGTGATGATGGTTTTTTTTTTCTTTTTTTTCTTTTTTGTCTTCCCCCCCCCCCCCATTTTTTTTTAAACCCTAGGTTATTGTGGTGTTTATTAAATATACAACAGAGAGATACGGGATGTATAAACGTAGTAGGGATGCACCTGTGATCAAATGACATATTGTTTGTGATGATGGGGTTTTTTCCCCCCCTTTTTTTTCCTCTCTCCTTTTCCCATTGTTTTTTTTTCTATTGTTATGTGATGTTGTCTATGTAATAAAAAATAAAATTATTAATATATATATATATATATATATATATATATATATATATATATATATATATATATATATATATATATATATATATATATATATATATATTTCCTTTTTCTCATTTGTTGCAGGGGCCCATTTTCCCTATGCTCTGCGCTTTTTCTTACACGGTTTGTCATGACTTTAGGTGTTGGAAGTGGCTTACAGTCCGTTCCCAAGCATAAATAATGCGTCCTAGATGGGAGCGGACCTATTCCACATCCTGTAACTTGATTCCACCCTGTTTTCTGGGATTTTTTTTTGACATCCTCGGATCTGTCTTCAAGAGCAAGGGGGTTGCTCGGGTATTTTCGCAACATTTGGGAACTACTATTCAAGACATTATCACTTAGCAAGCTCTTTGTTAA
>NW_028261385.1:9510119-9623219 GCF_051295495.1 Thamnophis sirtalis
TTTAATAATCAAGAAAGAAACCACTCAATCAACTCCCATGTTTCAGAATTAAGTGTACTTTTACTGATTACAAACGATGAGAAGCAAAGCAAAGCTGAATCTGAATAAAAAGGCGCGAAAGCAATAGATATCAATACATGATCCACTCACCTCCCCTTGGTACCCCAGTCCATAGTCCAATCATAATTCAACCCAACTGTCAGGTGGGAGACAGCTTCAAAAATCATCATCAGGGTGGAATGCTGGACAATTGGCCTTGGCGGGAAACTCCCTTCCTTCCACGTGCGCAAAGAGACGGTGAGAATAACTCCCAATAAACAATCCTCCAGGACAGAATGATTCCCTCCCCAAATACCATGCCCTCCCTCCCCGTTTCAATGGCAGCCGAAAAGCAGCAGCAAAGCAGAGGCTGACAACTCCTTTGAGTATGAAGATATCATGTGAAGAAGGGCTGCAGGATTTGGGCTTGCCTATTCTAAAAGAAAGAAGAATTAGGGGCGACGTGATAGCAGTGTTCCAGTATTTGAGGGGCTGCCACAAAGAGGAGGGGGATAAAATTACTCTCCAAAGCATCTGAAGGCCAGACAAGAAACAAGAGTTGGAAACAAATCAAAGACGGGAAACAACCTGGAATTAAGGAGAAATTTCCTAACAGCGAGGACAATTAACCAATGGAAGAACTTGCCTTCAGAAGCTGTGGCTGCTCCATCACTGGATGCTTTTAAGAAGAGTCTAGACCAGGGATGTCAAACTTGATCTCATTGAGGGCTACATCAGGTTTGTTTTTGACCTCGGAGGGGCGGGGTGTGTGTGGTGTGGCCCGAGGGTGTGGCCGGGCCGATGTCACTCATACAGGTTCCGTTTTCGACTGACAGCCTCCTGCAACTTCCTGCCAGCGAAAACAAAGCTCCGGGAGGTCGTACAAGGCCCACCTGGGCTCCATTTTCGCTGGAAGAAGCGCCGTAGGCTGGTTCTTCGCTGTTTCCAGGGCGGGTCCATGGGCCAGATTAAGCAACCCGGCTTTGAGTTTGACACTCCTGGTTTAGACAGTCACTTATCTGAAATGACATCAGTTCTCCTGCTTGAGCAGGGGGACTGGACTAGAAGACCTCCAAGGTCCCCTCCAGATTCCATTCCATTCATTGCAGAATTTGTTTTAAAACTAGCCCTGCGGTTTGCAGCTGTGCTGTACTGAGTAGGAAAGAGGGGAGGAATGGGAAGAAGAGGGGAAGGGTAAAGGGGAGGAAGGGGAAGGAGAGAAGGGAAAGGAGAGGAGGAAGGAAGGAAGGAGAGAAGAAAGAGAAGAAAGGGGGGTAGGAAGGAGGGAGGGAGGGAAGGAAGGAGAGGAGAGAAGGAAGGAGGGAATGTAGGAGAGAAGGAAGGGGGGAAGGAAGGAGGAAAGGAAGGGGGAAAGGAAGGAGAGAAGGAGAGAAGAAAGGAGGGAAGGAAGGAAGGGGGAAAGGAAGGAGAAAAGGAAGGAAGGAGGGAAGGAGAGAAGAAACGAGGGAAGGAAGGAGGGAATGTAGGAGAGAAGGAAGGGGGGAAGGAAGGAGAGAAGGAAGGAGGGAGGGAAGGAAGGAGGGAAGGAAGGAGAGAAGAAGAGAAGAAAGGGAAGGAAGGAGGGAATGTAGGAGAGAAGGAAGGGGGAAGGAAGGAGGAAAGGAAGGGGGAAAGGAAGGAGAGAAGGAGAGAAGAAATGAGGGAAGGAGGGAAGGGGGAAGGAGGGAGGGAAGGAAGGAGGGAGGGAAGGAAGGAGAGTAGGAGAGAAGAAACGAGGGAAGGAAAGAGGGAGGGAGGGAAGAAGAAATAGGACCGTTGTAAGATAAGATGGATCTATGGGATGGTAAGAAAGCAATCTTCAAGTATATTGTCAACTGTAGGGAAAAAATTGTTATAAATACATATTATTAATAACAGTTATGAGATCATATAATTGTGAATGTATATATGAAATTGATAAAATAATTTTTTTTTTTTTTTAAAAAGAGTAGGATCTTTGATTTACCTGTTCCAGCCGCTGAGTCTTTAGTTGGCTGATGCCTGTTGGTTTCTTTCCCGTAGATCATCTGGAGGCGCAGTTCCTGGCAAGCAACAAACTTCCCACCAGCCACGCCCAGGTCAATGAAGAAATTAACGTGGCCTCTTCTGATAGCGAAGTGGAGATTGTGGGAGTTCAAGAACATGCAAGGTGCTTTTTCCTATTTGCTTCTGGTTTTTAACTCTGGCTATCATTAGAAAGCTGGAATAAGTTTTTCAAAATGAAGAACGTTCGGCTTATGTTTTTGCCTGCCTGCAGGTGGTTTTTCCCAAAGTTGTTTTTTTCAAAAGGCAGCTAGCTGGACTCCCTTTGTTTTTCCTCGAAGGCGTTTCGCTTCTCATCTAAGAAGCTTCCTCAGTTCTGAAGAGTCAGAATGGAGGAGCTTCTTGGGTGGGAAGCGAAAATGTCTTCAAGGAAAAATGAAGGAAATCCAGCTGCCTCTTGGAAAATTCAGAACTGAAGAAGCTGCTCCTCCAAGATGGTTTCTTCATCCCTTGAAGAGTCAGAAGTGAAGCAGCTTCTTGGATGGGAAGCGAAACTTCTTCAAGGAAAAACACAGAAAGTCCACTTGGCTCTTGAAAAAGCACCTTTGGGAGAACCAGGACCTGGATGACTGAGAATCTCCATAGACAGGGCTGATGGCTTATTTCTTTTCAGATTAATTTCAGATGTATAAGCAGCACTTATCTATCCGTTTTTTAATGTATGGAATGCTGGGGATAAAAGCACATGGCACTTATGATAAAGCAGCTTATACCTTAAACCAGTTATGGCGAACTGCATGCATTTACACACTAGAAATTCGAAGATCAGCTGACCAGTGGCCTTTTGGGGGCGGCGTTTTCAGACTGTTTTTCTAATATTTTGGGGCCAAAAACAGCCCTGAAAACGCCCCCAAAATGACCTGTTTTTTGGCTGTTATTCAGGTCATTTTCAGGCTGTTTTTGGGGGAGTTTTTTAGGTTGTTTTCCGGCGCCCTGGTACCTGTGAAGACCAGCTGGGCGGCACACATGTGCGTGTCGGAAACCAGAAAAGCAGCTGGCAGTGGCGCGCGCGCTCACAAAGTGGGTCCCGCATGCCACCTCTGCCACGCCTGCAATAGGTTCACCCTCACAGCCTTAAACCCTCAAGTCAAGGTGGCGCAGTGGTTAGGGTGCAGTACTGCAGGCCACTTCAGCTGACTGCAGTTCTGCAGTTCGGCGGTTCAAATCTCACCGGCTCAAGGTTGACTCAGCCTTCCATCCTTCCGAGGTGGGTGAAATGAGGACCCAGACTGTGGGGGGCAACATGCTGACTCTGTAAACCGCTTAGAGAGGGCTGAAAGCCCTATGAAGCGGTATATAAGTCTAACTGCCATTGCCGTTGCCAAGTCAACTCAGGGTCACCCTACCAGGAGAGAAGGGCAAGCAGTAAAGAGATCTTTTTTTGCAACAGGAACGAAGTCGCTCACGCAGCAGGGGGACAGAGAATCCCAGACCTAGGGAGAAGTGAGAGGAAGGCAGAGAAAACCAATGAGCTGCCAAAAGGAAAGGCCAGCAGCAAGAGTGAAGAACTCTATGAGCACAGGTGCCAAAACAAGCTATTCCTCGTCCTCGTTTTTTTTAGTTAAAGCCAAACTTGCAGAATTGTGTTCGTTCTCCACATACTAGCACAGGGGTCTCCAAACCTGGCATATTGAAGACTTGTTGACCTACAACTCTTAGAATTCCCTGACTGGCTGGCTGGGGAATTCGGTTCCACCACAAAACCGCGGTCGACTAAAGCGCGCTCGACGAAACCGCGTACCTGACGTCATCACAGCGCGACGAAAAAAGCACGCTGTGAGCGCTAAAGTTAAAATTAACCCCTAACCCCCCGAAACCTAACCCTAAACCTAACCCTAAACCTAACCCTAAACCTAACGCTAACCCTTAACCTAACCCTAAACCTAACCCTAACCCTAACCCTAACGCTTAACCTAAACCTAACCCTTAACCTAACCCTAACCCTTACCTTAACGTGAATCGGCTTGCTTTCAAAGCGCTTTTTAAAGCGCCCGCGGTCGCTGTTGTCGCGCTGATGATGACGTCAGCGACGCGCTTTAATCGGGCGCGCTTTAGTGGACCGTGGTTTTGTCGTGCCACGGGGGAATTCTGGGAGTTGAAGTCCACAAGTCTTAGAGCTGCCAAGTTTGGAGATGCCTGCCATAGCAGGTCTCAACCATTAAAGGTTAAGCCTGAGTTATGTTAACTAATTAACTAAAGTTAGGCTTTGGGGGTTATGTTTTTCGTTGCCTGCAGAAAGCTTTTCCCAGAGATGCTTTTTTTCAAGAGGCAACTGGACCTTCTGGTTTTTCTTTGAAGACGTTTCGCTTCTCATCCAAGAAGCTTCTTCGGCTCTGATTGGATGGTGGGGAATAGGAGGATTTATCCTCCTTGCAGACCGCTGGTCATTTGCCTTCTTTTAGAGAGTTATTGAGGCCACCTGGAGGTTTATCGCTGTCCTCAGGGTCACCTGAGTAGTACAGATAGTTCCTGTTGCAGAAATAGCAGACTGCA
This sequence comes from Thamnophis sirtalis, assembly GCF_051295495.1. NCBI lineage: Eukaryota > Metazoa > Chordata > Lepidosauria > Squamata > Natricidae > Thamnophis > Thamnophis sirtalis. The sequence continues at coordinate 9,514,695 of NW_028261385.1, forward strand.
GGAACCATTTGCACCACTCAGGTGACCCTGAGGACACAGACAAGCCTCCAAGTTGCCTCCATGAATCTCTAAAAGGATGCAAATGACCAGCTGTCTGTAAGGAGGATCAATCCTTCCATTCCTCACTATCCAGAGCTGAAGAAGCTTCTTGGATGGAAAGAGAAATGTCTTCAAAGAAAAAAAACCAGAAAGTCCAGTTGCTTCTTGAAAAAACACCTTCGGGACAACCACGACCTGGAGGACTGAGAATCTCCCTAGACATTCAACCATTAAAGGTTAACACAAAAAGATACTTCCCCTTTAAGTGTTCCCTTCCTGGAGAGGAGAGCTCTGAATCAAATGCAGATGTCCAGCCTAGAAGTGCAGCCCTTCAGTTCTCCAGCCTTTTATAGGGTGCAGTGAGTTCTAGTTCAGCCTCCTGCCAATAATATTAATAATATTTTAATTTTAACTAAAAGGCTATTGGGGGAGGAGGAAATAGATGTTATTTTTTTCAGCTGTTAAAAACAAGCCTCCAAAGCTAACAGAAAGGGATAAGGCAATCCTCAGCTTACAACCACAATCAGAACCAAAACTTCCGTCACTAAGCGATATGGCTGTTTAGCGAGTCGCACTCGGTTTTATCAGCTTTTCTCCTGCGGGTGTGAATCGATTGACAAGATTGGCAAAGGGTTGCGGTGGCGCAGTGGTTAGAGTGCAGTACTGCAGGCTACTTCTGCTGCCTGCCGGCTGCCAGCAATTTGGCAGATCGAATCTTACCAGGCTCAAGGTTGACTTAGCCTTCCATCCTCCCGAAGTCGTTAAAATGAGAACCCAGATTGTTGGGAGCAAGAGGCTGACTGTAAACCACTTAGAGAGGTCTGTGAAGTGGTATATAAGTATAAATGCTATTGTTAAATTAATCTGACTCCCCCCCCCATTGATTCTGTCAGAAGTCTCTCTTAAATAAGATCACAAATGATGATTACCTGATTTCGGGGCGGTGCATAAACCCTGCCAGTTGCCAAGCACCTGTATTTTGATCTCTCTCTTTCTCTCTCTCTCTCCCCCCCCCCCTCTCTCTCTCTCTCCCTCCCTCCCTCCCTCCCTCCCTCCCTCTCCCTCCCTCCCTCCCTCTCACACACACATTCACTCACTCTCTCTCTCTCTCTCTCTCTCTCTCTCTCACACACACACACACACAACTGTGATGATCAAAAATGCATTAGTCACTTTTTCCAGCTCTGTCGTAAAGAGAGTCACTGTTGCAGTGAGAAGGGAAGCATATATGTTTAATTCAGCCATCAATTAAAAGGCTCATAAAAAGAATGGTTGTAAGGTGAGGATAATCCATGCTGCAGTGCCCTTCTAAAAGATTTGCGAGTGGTCCAATTGGACTCAACTTCTTGTTATGGCCAAGTCTACCGTATTTTTCAGAGTATAAGATGCACGGGAATATAAGACGCACCAAGATTTTGAAGAGGCAAATTAAAAAAAAGTTTTTGCACTCTGCAGACCTTCTAAAAACGGCCCGTTAATGAAAACAGATCTTTTTTTTTTTAAGGACACAAATAACCCTTAGGAGGCTTATAGAGTGTTCCTGGGGAATGCGGAGGGGGGGGGGCAAAAACCAGCAAAAACCGGCCCATTTTTTGTTTTAAAAAGGGTAAGTATAGCCTTTAGGAGGCTTAAAGAGTGCTGGGCGGGGGGGGGGCAAAATTGAGCAAGAAAGGGCCCATTTTTTGCTCATTTCTGCCCTCCCCAGCACCCAGGAGCTTTCTGAAAGCCGCCTAAAGGCAATGCACGGCCATTTTGGTGAAAGAGGCGGGGTTTCAGGAAGCAAAAAATGCTGTATTCAGTGTATAAGATGTACCCAGATTTTCAGCCTCTTTTTTCAGGGAAAAAGGTGCGTCTTATACTCCCAAAAATATGGTATTTCTAATTTCATGAACTTGAGGAAGTATTGCCTGAAACAAAAAATCTATGTATTGATCTCATCTACCCTATCCCGTTAATGGCACGCTTAAGATTCTAAAGATGTTTGATAGAATTATGTCTTCCGTATTATCAACACTTTGGGCAAATCGCCAAGCATCCTTTCTGTAAATAGTGATCCCCTATATCTTTCAATTCCTGAGATTTTGGGTGAAAATCCATTAGCTTGTGGACTAGCCACTGTTCTCTCTTCCTAAGTCCCACCCCTTCCCCAGTAATGAAGAGATTATTAACATTAGCTTTGATGTTGTATCAGTTCACACAAAAATAGGAATAAAAATCAATAGGATTCTGTAAATTTGGAGGATCGTGCAATCAGTTGCTCTGGGTTGACTGTTGGCTGGAGGTGGGAAACAATGGCCCTTTTACAAGCGATGGACTTCAACTCCCAGAATTCCTGAGCCAGCCAGGGATTCTGGGAGTTGAAGTCCACAGCTGGTAAATTTGTATTGTATTTATTTTATTGTATTATATTGGTCTTGTATGCCGCCCACTCCTGAAGGACTCCGGGCGGCTTACAATAAACAAGGGAAAGGGATAAATAAACAGTAGACAAACAACAATTTAAAATGCACAACATTCATAGTTACCGTGGGGCTGGCTATTTCAGCAGCCCCCCAGCCTGCCGGAGCAGCCAGATCTTAGTGGCTGTGCGGAAGGCCGGGAGGGTAGTAAGGGTCCGGATCTCCACGGGGAGCTCGTTCCAGAGGGCTGGAGCTGCAACAGAGAAGGCTCTCCCCCGGGGAGTCGCCAGCCGACATTGGCTGGCAGATGGAATCCGGAGGAGGCCTAGTCTGTGCGATCTGATCGGTCTATGGGAGGTAATTGGCAGGAGGAGGTCTCTCAGGTACCCAGGTCCGATGCCATGTAGGGCTTTATAAGTAACTACTAGCACCTTGAAGCGAGTCCGGAGACTAATGGGTAGCCAGTGCAGCTCGCGGAGGATAGGTGTAACGTGGGTGTACCTGGGTGCACCCATAATCGCTCGCACGGCTGCGTTCTGGACTAGCTGAAGTCTTTGAACACTCTTCAAGGGCAGCCCCATGTAGAGCGCGTTACAGTAATAAAGGAGCCATAGTTGCCCACCACTGGTATTGGCTCTTACCATTTTCATATTTGCCTCCCATATGGTTTGACCCAGAGGTGGGTTCCTACGTATTCGGTCCGGTTCAGCCGAATACGTTGTAACTCCGGCGGACACGTGACCACACCGCTTCTATGATCATTGGCGCCATCTTGATTTTCTGCTCTGCCCAAGCGCAGAACAATCTTCATTTAAAAATGCAATTTTATTTGTTTTTTAATGTTGTGTGCATGCGCAGATCATTTTAAATGAAAATGCGCAAGCGCGTAGAGCAGTGTTTCTCAACCTTGGCAACTTGAAGATGTCCGGACTTCAACTCCCAGAATTCCCCAGCCAGCGAATGCTTTTTACTACTGAACCGGTAGTAGTGGAGGCCGGAAGCCACCCCTGGTTTCACCTTGCCTTCCCCCCCTGCTGCCTCCCCTTCGTGTCTGCCAGCAGCAAGCGTTTCAGAAATGACAAATGTCACCCCAGAACATACTGGAGGTGGGTATTCGGTTTCACCAAGACGAGCCGTTGATTTTTCTCAACTTAGCCAATTTAAACCATTCTCTACCCACTTCCTGCTCGTATTCCACATACTCCTCGACATACGGCCACAATTGAGCCCACTTCCTGCTCGTATTCCACATAGTCCTCGACGTACGGCCACAATTGAGCCCTAGAGTTTATGCTGTGGAGTGAGACGTTTGTTACACGGGTTTTGCCCCTTTCTCGCCACCGTTGTTAAGTGAATCACTGCGGTTGCTAAGTCAGTAAACCAGTAGTGAAGTGAACCTGGTTTCCCCATTGACTTAGCGAAGGTTGCAAAAGAGGATCACATGACCATGGGGCACAGCAGCGGTCATAAGTACGAACCGGTTGGCCAAGCACCTGAATTTTGATCACGTGCTCGCGGGGATGCTACAAAGATGGTCACTGTGAAAGACGGTCATAAGTTGCTTCTTTTCAAGGACCTGAACTAAATGAACTGTTGTAAGTCACAGATTTATTTAATAGATTTCAAAACCACCAAATAAAATAGATTTTGTTTAGTATTTATTTAGTACATTTGGTAGGTTTTAAAACCACTCGTCTCTCTCTCTCTCTCTCTCTCTCTCTCTCTCTCTCTCTCTCTCTCTCTCTCTCTCTCTCTCTCTCTCTCTCTCTCCCCCTCCCTCCCTCCCTCTCTCTCTCTCCCCTCTCTCTCCCTCTCTCTCCCCCCCCTCTCTCTCTCCCTCTCTCTCCCCCTCTTTCCCCCCCCTCTCTCTCCCCCTTTCTCTCTCTCTCTCTCCCTCCCTCCCTCTCTCTCTCTCCCCCTCTCTCTCTCTCTCCCTCCCTCCCTCTCTCTCTCTCCCCCTCTCTCTCTCCCTCTCTCCCCCTCTCTCTCTCCCAGCGGGACTCGGGGCAGCATTGAGGCATATCCCGCGTGCATACAAGGAGAACCACCAGTGCATATTCAAGAACATGTCTCCTTTTGCTTTGATCCCAGATACGTCCATCCTCGTGGAGGCGTGATCCAGACAGTGTCTTCCCGGAAACACGGCTCAGGTCTGCAGTGCCCCCGGCAATCAGAAACATGGACAGGTGTGGCCCCTCCTCCGCAGAATTGGTCTTCGCCCCCCGAAGTGGTAGATCTGACACTGGACGAGGACAGCCGACGGAAATACTTACTGTAATGCAGTAAATTTTTCACGGTGTTTTTTTCTTTTTCTTTCTTTTTTAGTTATTTAGTCCTTTCCCCACACTTTTTTTTTTGTGTGTGTGGCACAGAAGTTTCTGGATATCGGCTTGGTGTCCAAAGCCTCTGCTCCGAGCGGTTTTTTTTGTTTTTGTTTTGGAAGTCTTTAGACTCCCTTGGGAAAGTTCCCTCCTCTGCCTCTGCATTCCCCCCCCCCCCTTCCTACCTTTAGAACTGCAAGGTCACCAGACGTTTCTTTGAACGAAGAACACTTTGCTTAAAACAAAGGGAGCTTCCCGTCAGCACTGAACTTCAGAGACAAGCTTCCACACGGTTTTTGTTGTTCTTGTTTTGGTTTTTTAATTCTGTGTCTTTCAGTCGGAGTGCTGGTGGATGGGAGCACCACGATCTCTTCTCGGTCCCACCCTGTAAGAGAGAGAGCGAGAGCTTAATGCCGGCTGCTTTAAATCCTCGTCTCTGGCAGTGTGAGCATTAAAAGGACACTGCTAGCCCAACAGGCTCCCGGTTCTGAGTATCCTCATTATAGCGTAAATTGGGGTGGGGAAAGCTTAACGAGCAGCGAGTCAGGACCAGGGGCCTCCAGATGGCCGATGGATTCCATCGTATAGAAAAGACCAACAGGCCCCCAATTTTGTTTCAAATTCAGGAGTGAATTTTCAGATGCACTCAGATTTGAGTTTTAGAGTAGTAGTGCATTTTCTTATTAATTCCCCCACCCCTCCTTAAACTACTGTATCCCTATTGGTCATTTGGCTTGGCTTGCTACAGTCTCTCTCTCTCTTTTTTTTTAAGAACGAGCGCAAGGAAGAAGGCAGTTTCTCTTTTCTGATCTCAGCTGTATTTGACAGAGGGGGCTCAAACAGTCAGGGTTGTAGCGGCAATCCCATATCTGTGGGGTTATAGACAGTGGTGGGTTGCTGCCTGTTTAACAACCGGTTTGGGGAGCGCGCGATTTGCACACACACGCAGCACTAAAAATGGAGCATTTAGAACAGAGGTCCCCAAACTTGGCAACTTTTAAGACTCGCGGCCAAGTTTGGGGGCCCCTGATTTAGAAGCTCAGCTGTTTACCTTCCAAGTCAGCAACGGTAATTAGAACAGCGAGGGTGGGGGGGGAGTCAGCTGTGCCGCGTGATTGAGATGAGCTAGAATGCAGGAAATAAAGGACAGGATAGGGCAGGGGCGGGGCCAGCTGATCGTCGGAGGTAACCGGTTCGCACGAACCGGTCCAAACCGGCTGAATACCACCTCTAGCTAGAGATACATGATTGTAGCGGGTGAGAACTAGAGGCTACAAACAAAAGCTGTTAAAAAGTCAACCCACTCCCAAGTTCTGCTCTTCGCTGAGAAACCTTAATGGGATTTGGGGGGGTTGCTGAGCACGGACACCCCTTTCCGAAATCTTTCTCTTCCACGACTGGAAGAAGCTCAGTTCTGTTCCTTCTCAGGATCGCTCTCTGTAAGATGGAACCGAGGAGGAATAAAATAGGGCAGACGCCGATCTCTGCATGGCGAGCACATCGGAATAAAATCCAGGCACGCGTTGGTATGGCATCCATGCAAGGACAGGCCACACTGCTTTGCCTGTGTTAATTGGAATGTTTTGAAAAGCATATCTGTTACCCAAACAGAGAACCAGAGGAAGGTCGGGTGTGTGTGTGTGTGTGTGTGTGTGTGTGTGTGTGTGTGTGTGTGTTCATTTCAAGCTTATTTCTATCCGTTTGCTTTTAAAGCGTTTAACACGAAAGCCGCCGCTTTACTTTTACACCAGTCTCTTCAACTCTCGAATCTTCTTCTGAGTTTTTTGTTTAAACTGACCTGGGTTTCACCACCCAATTAAGAACGATGCTGCTTGCATGTAGAACGCCTCCCGGGCCATAAGCTGTGTTGTCTTCTGCAGAGGTTAACTTTCGCTGCCTGTTGAGATCATCCTTATTCCCTCGGGGCGGGGGGGGGGGATAATGGAGGCCCTTATTCCGTTCGTAACAGTGGTGAGTTGCAGGCGGTACTCCCCGGTATAGGAGTACCGGAGCCTGCCCGAAGCACTGGGTACCATTCCGGTATGGTGCTCTGGAGGGCCTATCGCCCACCCAAGCTCCTTACCTGTCCTTTAAGCCTTTGGCGCTTCTGCGCATGCGCATGGCATATATGACACCTGCGTGATGCTCCGCCGAGCAGCTGGAGTGTCGCAGAGGCTTGCGGAAACATCACTGGCAAGTACAATGCATATGCGTGCGCGCATTGCGCGCATCCATGTGAGTGACGGGGCTGTTCCAACCGTACTAGTTGGAACAGAATCTAGAACCCACCACTTGTGCAGAAGGATTAATGTCATTGGGCAAGCTGGCCTCAAACACGCCCCAAGTGTCAGGAAACAGTAGCACAGAGGTTATCACAGCCCCTAAAAATCCTTGGATGTCCTGGTTACTGTTCATGCATGACGATTTGTGGCATGATCTCACTTTACATGAAATGTCCTCAATAACTGGCCGCCTCTGGGGGAGCAAATGCTGGTCGGTGGGCCCTTTGCATATACTGAGAATAGTACCATGTTTCCCCGAAAATAAGACAGGATCTTATTTTCTTTTGACCCCCGAAATAAGCCCTTGGTCTTATTTTTGGGGAGGTCTTATTATTTTTGAGGTGCAGGAGGTGGCAAGTGTGGTCACCTCATGGTTGCTGCTGTGTTGCAATGTTTTCAGGAGGGGTTATTTTTGGGAGAGGGCTTATTTCAGCACATGTGCTCAAAAGCCCAATTGGGCTTATTATGTGGAAGGTCTTATTTTCAGGGAAACAGGGTAGTTTAAAGGAAGCTTTCTCTATTCCTGCACCCACTCCTGTAGAAAAGCCAGGCTCACAAATCAGGAAGATTTCCCCTTCAAATTGGGTAAAATAAAGTGTTAAGAGAAACAACCCCACATTTGCTCAGATTTTTTAAAAATAAATAAATCCTGGAACATCTTGTCCTTTGCTGTGTTCAGAAGCATGAGCTAAAACATGCCAATCCCCCAGGTAGATCCAGTCCTCTGAATGTCACGAGCCCATTCTGTTAGGGAAAAAAAAAGCCTGTTGCTCGTGTTAGATGCGGTGCAGCCAAACAGGTGGGCAAAAGCAGTTGGATGTAGAAATTCAGAGGGATTCTTCCTTCCTTAAAAGGACGAATGAACCAACAACCCAGAGGTGAAATGCTACCAGTTCGGGCGAATCAGTAGTCAGCTATGCAACAATCAGCTATGCCGTGTGATTTATGTTCACTAGAAACCGCGCAGCACAGCTGATCATTGAAACTTTTTCTGTGGCACAGCTGATTGTCACACAGCTGATTGTTGGAACTTAAAATTTTTTAAATGTTCACTAGAAACCGTGCAGCACAGCTGATCATTGGAACTTTTTCTGTGGCACAGCTGATTGTCACACAGCTGATTGTTGGAACTTACATTTTTTTAAATGTTCACTAGAAACCGTGCAGCACAGCTGATCATTGGAACTTTTTAAAAAACTTTTTTTTAGCATTTTTTAAAATACCAATTCTTCCGAACTGGTAGTAAAGAAAAAGTTTTAAAAAGTTCCGACAATCACGTGGCACAGCTGATTGTCACACAGCTGATTGTTGGAACTTAAAAAAATATTAAAGCATTTTTTTTTTACCACCGATTCACCCGAACCAGTAGTAAAAAAAAAAATGCTTTAAAAAGTTTTTTTAAAGTTCCGAGAATTGCATGGAACAGCTGATTGTCGGAACTTATTTTTTTAACTTTCTAAAGCATTTTTTTACTACCAGTTCTCCTGAAACGGTAGTAAAAAAAATGCCAAAAAAAGTTCCGACGATTGACAGCTGATCGTGGGAAGTTTTTTTAAAAAAAAATTCTGACGATCAGCTGTGTTGTGCAATTTATATTCCTTGGAAAGCAGGAAATCCTGCTTTCTAGCGAATCTAAACCGCACGGCACAGCTGTTCCCCTTGTCTCGTCGTTCTACTTACCGTTGCAGATTCAGAAAAGGCTTCTTAGCACCTGTGGTGCGCCTGTGCATTAAGTGCACCTTTGGCGTGCCTGCGCATGAAGTGTGAATGCACGCGCAAAGCAAACCGGTAGCAGACTTCAGAGCCTTAAACCCCTACAACAGGCCCTTTGCAGAATTGTGAGATTTAGCAGCCCGGGATGGCTTGGGAAACTCTTAACCAGGCAAGAAGCTGGTTGCTTGGGGGGCATCTTTGAATGGCCGGCTTTGGATCTTGAGTTGGCACCTTCGTGCCTCAACCACCCTGATGTAGCGAGGCCGTTAGATGGCGAGCAGAATCGGTGCTCGTCTAACCATACCCAAGCACACACACGCCCACTCAGAAAGCCAAGCACCTCCCCTCCTGACACTAGAAGCCCACTCCCCTAAAGTTGATGTCAGGGTGTGAAATAAATCCTAAACCAGGGCCCTCCAAGCTTGGCCGCTTTAAGACGGGTGGACTTCAGCTGGCTGAGGAATTCTGGGAGTTGAAGTCTGGACTTCAGCTGGCTGAGGAATTCTGGGAGTTGAAGTCCACACATCTTAAAGCAACTTAGGTTGGAGAACCCCTGCCCTAAACGATTTGGAACGAATTGCAACCCTGCCTCCTTTGTCGTTTCATTGTGAAACCTCAGCCTTATTTCTTCCAGGGCAGGAGGGTGTTTACGCCCCCTCCCCAGTCAAAAGAGAGACCGGCCTCTAGGGATGACAGCACGCAGCTGTCCAGATGTTCCCCAAATGCATAACCCCCTCCCAATAGCACAACCCCCGAAAAACTCATCGTTGCTCATCCCCATCCTTCATCTTGTGGTCCTTAATGCAACCGGCGGTGTGTCCAGATCAGGTTCTTCCAAGCCGAAGAACCATCTCTCTCCAGGGCTGGTTCCTCCCGCCCCCCCAAACGAGGCAATCCCATAATTTCCATCAGACCGAGGTGATTGGTCGCTCCCTAGCTTGGGCGCTCCCCCATAAGTGTGTGAGGCATGCATAAAGTAGCAATGAGTGTAACACAGCCATATGGATTCTTCTCCGTAGCCACCTCCTAGAGAATTGCAATTGTGCCCCCCTGCACACTTTCAATTTCCCCACTCAAACGGTGAGAACCGTGAAGTTAGACTAGGCGAAGCAGATTCGATGGGAGTGTCTGAAGACTAGGCGCAGGTGAAATCTGGCATAGAGCAGCTTTGTGCTACTTCCACCCCACCCCACCCACTCAAATCCAGAAAAAGCGGGGGATTTTATTCGGTTTTCTTCCTTTTCTTTTTCTTTTTCTTTTTTTCTAGTAAGGAAAGCTATAGCTCTAACTGATCTACTGATTGAATAAATCCAGTATTTAGTCTCTTCATGTTGTTGGCCAGTATCAGAAGCATCTGGGGGCATACTGGTGAATTACCCTTTTAAAATGAAGAGGGGGTGGAGAGAAAAAACAAAAGAAAGCTATTTTTTAGTTTGTATTTGCTGTGACTTCCATGTATATATAAAAAGTTGACTGCATTCTAACCAAACCTCTTCCAATTGTGCACTGTGTTTGTTCTAAAGGAATCATGAGGGTTTTTGTTTTTTTTTAGCTTGGTAACCAGTTTATTTTCCTCTTTTGTTTTTGTTTTTTTTAAATTAAAAACACTACATTTTTCCTCTCTCTCGAAGGACTTTCAAAAGTAATTATTTTTTTTTAAAAAAAAGGACGAGGAAGAAAGAAAAATCTATAATCACTGGATAGCTTAAAGAATTTGGAGTTAGATTTTTAAAATAATTTTTTTTTTGGCTATTTTTGTTGTATTTTTATTTTTGAGACAACCCTGTCTCGATTTAGCTTTTGCTCTATTGAAAAGTGAGATTGTAGCCATTGTATGGTTAAGAAATCAATGCACTTGATAATTTGGGGGGCACAGGCTTGCCAAGCGTGCCCGCTTCGAGTTGACGGTCATACTGAACCTTCAGTAAAGTTGGCATTTTCGGCTGCAAAACACCCCACTCCTCCACCCCGATTTAGCTATAAGAATTTGGCACGTTGGAGCACCAGGCGGCCGGGCTTCTAATTTTCTTGACAGGTCTGGTTTTAACAGCTCTGTTCACATCTTTCACAAGGAAGGAGGGGTTTTTTTCCGCCCCCCTTTGGGTGGGAGCGGGGAGGGAAAGTTAGAATTTGTTTGTGTAACTGCTGAGTTTAAAAAGTCAAAAACACACATAAAAAGGTTTCTTTTTAACACACATTCTTCTCTCCATGTAATATTTAATGGTCTGGAGGAAAAAAGAATAGAGTGATGATACTGAATGAATATATATATATATATATATATATATATATATATATATATATATATATATATATATATATATATATATATATATATATATATATATATATATATATATATATATATATATATATATATTCATTCAGTATCATCACTCTATTCTTTTTTATATATAAAAATTGTCAATATATGCGTATACGTAGTATACGCATATATGTGTGCATATATATGTATGTATATATGTGCAAGATGAGACTTTCTGGGCTTTTCATTTTTGTTTTTGTTTTTGGAAACGAGTCTGTAGCATAAAGTTTAAACTATTTTAAAGGAAAATAATAAAATAGAGTGAATTATTTAAACAATACCTTTCTTTGTAGCCTGTGAGGGTTTTTGTGACCACGTTTTCTTTGGGGGAAAAAATATCTTCCTGCGATGGTTTCCGTAAAGCAGGGGGTGGGGAAACGATGGCCCTCTTGTGACTTGTGGACTTCAACTCCCAGAATTCCTGAGCCAGCTCTCAGAATTCTGGGAGTTGAAGTCCACAAGTCATAAAAGGGCCATCGTTTCCCCACCTCTGCCATAAAGGTTGCTGGCCACAGCCATTTCCCTTCTATTTCCAAACCGTCGCCAACACATTTCTGCTTTGGTGAAGATCCCAGATCTACCGGCTTCCCTCGCCCATTAAATGAAACTGGAATTCCATCGATTAAACCCTACAGGTCAGATTTGCCTTGGGACCTCCATTGGAATCCACCCCCTTTGCAAACTTGTAGTTCCTCCATAACATTTCTCCAGCCCTCTTCCAAACAGGGAACTGTACCACTAAGAGGTAGCTGCGGGGTCGTTGGTCCTCTCTGAGCTTGGTTGTTTTCTTGCACATGTTTCTTTACCCCAACTAGGTAACATTCATGCACTGATGACGTTACCTAGTTGGGTAATGAAACATCTGCAAGAAAACCACCAGGCTGATGTTACCTAATTCAACCCTGTTGCCAGACGAAGGAAACAGCTAAAGAACAGGGGTCGACTTGGGAGTAAGGCCACAGGTGGATGATGAATGGCCCCTCCCAGAGGAAATAAAAGAGGAGCAAAAGGGGAGTGGAGTTTGCAGGAGACAATTGCTTTGCTTAATTGATTCGTGACTCTCCGAGACTCCTTGCCAAGTTCTGCAGAGATCGGCCTGGCAGCTCTCCAAGCCAGATAAGGTCTGTGACTGTAAATCCTCCCTCAAAAGACTTTGCTGGATGTAAATGAGCAGAATTCACAGTCAATTAATAAAAGGGTTTTTTGTCGGGACCAGGAGTTTGCTTCAGGCTCTTGGGAAGCCTCGGTCCAGAACAGACCCCATCAGTGTAAAACGAAATTGGTTTTTGATCAATCTCTTGCTGTTAATTTGCGCTTCAATCACAACCAGCGTGTTTCCTGAGCTCGTCTTTCCTTAATGGACAGAACGCAGACCATTACCTACCTATTGTTGTGACCAAAGGAAGGAGTTCAAAGCATTTCTCGTACATCATCTCAGCTGTATTACAGTCAAGTCGCCTAGATCAATACTCTGCCCGTATTAACGAGGGAATCACAGGAAAAGCAGCTTCTTTCAATCATCTACAGAAGCCTCCCGGCAGAATGGACTGGACTCATAATTTAATCCTTGCCCACTGGGCTCTCTCTTGCTAATGGCTACGTGGCGAAAAGGCCTTTCTAAAAATCGCCTTTTGAAATCCCGGCTCTGGCCTGGAATGGAATCCAAAGTTTTTTTGATCCCAAACGAGACCCGTTGAATTCCCATATCAATCACACGCATTCTTGAAGTGAGAACGATAAAAGCACGTAAAACCTGATGCGTTTCAAATGTCACAGAACATTGGGCGCTATCTAACAAAATGAAATTCAATGGTGAAAAAAAGTAAAAGTTCTACATTTAGGCAAGAAAAACAAAATGCACAGGTACAGTATAGGTGGTCCCTTGCTCAATAGTAGTAACTGTGAGAGGGATTATGGAGTCCTAGTGGACAACCATTTAAATAGGAGCCAGCCGTGTGCAGCAGCTGCCAAAAAAGCCAACACAGTTCTAGGCTGCATAAGCAGAGGGAGAGAATCAAGTTCAGGTGAAGTGTTAATACCACTTTATAAGGCCTTGGTAAGGCCACACTTGGAATACAGCATCCAGTTTTGGTCTCCACGATGTAGAAAAGATGTGGAGACTCTAGAAAGAGTGCAGAGAAGAGCAACAAAGAGGATTAGAGGACTGGAGGCTAGAACATACGAAGAACTGTTGCAGGAACTGGTTATGTCTAGTTTAATGAAAAGAAGGACCAGGGGAGACATGATAGCAGTGTTCCAATAACTCAGAGGTTGCCACAAAGAAGAGGAAGTCAAGCTATTCTCCAAAGCATCTGAGGGAAGGACCAGAAGCAATAGATGGAAACTAATCAAGGAGAGAAGCAACTTAGAACTAAGGAGAAATTTCCGGACAGTTAGAACAATTCATCAGTGGAACAACTTGCCTCCAGAAGTTGTGAATGCTTCAACACTGGAAGTTTTTAAGATGTTGGATATCCATTTGTCTGAAATGGTGTAGCGTTTCCTGCCTAAGCAGGGGGTTGGACTAGAAGACTTCCAAGGTTCCTTCCAACTATGTTATTCTGTTCTGTTCTGTACCTTTGCACAAAGTGGGGTGAGTTTTTTTGTTTGTTTGTTTGTTTTGCCATTCTTAGATTTTAGGATTGTGGTAAGTATGTAGGTGAAAATTAGCAACCAGTTGCTGGAAGGAGGAAAATGAGAACAGGAAAGGAATGAAAAATCTAAAAATTCATGATACTGTCTCCTCACAAAATCATAACCAAACGACATTGCTCCCCTCCGTCACACCTCAAATAGCATGATTGCAACAAAGAGCAGCGAAAGGGATATGGTAGAATTGGTGTAACTCCCTGGCAGTAAAAGTCTACGATGTTTGAGGCTTAGAAGAAGATTAATAACAGAATGCAGAAGGTGAATTTAAAATAAAATCCTTTTTTGGGACCCTGAAAATGTGTAGTTGCCCCCTTGAAGCCGAAGAGGGGAGAATGGGTTGCCACCTGTCTAAGCAGGGGGTTGGACTAGAAGACCTTCAAGGTTCCTTCCAAGTCTTAGTCTATATTCTACCATCGTGTAACCATGGGGATGCTGAGACGGTCGTAACCAGGGGACCAGTCAAAATCACAGTTCGTTTAGCACTGTTAAAATTTTGTATAACCCTCCCTGACTGATGCAGTATCTCTTTCATCCTCCCGCATACCCCATTGAACTCCCCCCCCTGCACCCTTCACCTCCCCACACCAAACCTGACAGCATCCACCAACTTGTCTACTTATTTATTATTTATTTATTATTTATTAATTAGACTTATATACCGCTTCATAGGGCTTTCAGCCCTCTCTAAGCAGTTTACAATTTTTTTAGCAAATTGAGTCAACAACTTGCCCCCACAGTCCGGGTCCTCATTTCACCCACCTCGGAAGGATGGAAGGCTGAGTCGACCTTGAGCCGGTGAGATTAGAACCGCTGAACTGCAGATCACAGTCAGCTAAAGTGGCCTGCAGTACTGCACCCTAACCACTGCGCCACCTCGGCTTCTACTCACCTGGGACTTGTGACATCCTGCTAGATTCCACTCGGACTTTAATTAGAGTACACTTGCACCAGAGGTGGGTTCCTACCAGTTCGCACCTATTCGGTAGAACCGGTTCGTCAAATCTACCGAACCGGTTAGAAGAGGTTCCACCAGTGGACCCGGAAAGCAGGCCACACCTACAGAAGAGGCTCCAAAAATTTTTGAAACCCACCACTGCTAAAGGGTTTAGGGGTGCAAGGATCTTGTAACTTGACAGCTTTAAGACTTGCATGCTTCAATGCCAGAGTTCCTGAGCCAACCTGACTGGAGGAGGAATTCTGGGAGTTGAAGTCCACAAGTCTTAAAGCTGTCAAGTTTGAAGACCCCTAGTTTTTTTTTTTTCTAAAGGGTTAGGGGTGCAAGGATCTTGTAACTTGACAGCTTTAAGACTTGCGTGCTTTAATGCCAGAGTTTCTGAATAGCTACTTGGACTGACTTAAGTAATAATTCATAATTTCATATCTGGTCACATGGGCGGCAAGCCACTCCCATCTGGTCACATGGGTGGTAAGCCACTCCCACAAAGGAGGCCACACCCACAGAGTAGGTTCGAACAATTTTTGAAACCCACCACTGACTTGCACATCGTATCCCCCCCCCCCATGTGCAGGGTTTTTGCATGCATTAAAATATACTTTGAGAACGTTTGCCTAATATATACAATTTGCTTTAAAAAAGTTTTAAAAAGGTTCTGATGATCAAGCGGCATAGCTGATTGTCACGCAGCTGATCGTTGGACCTTTTCAAAACAATTTTTAAACATTTTTAAAATTAAAAAATGCTTTAAAAGGTAAAAAAAAGTTGGCCGCACCTCCCCAGTCACATGATACACACGCACAACCACTGAGCTACGCCCACAGAACAAGTAGGGGAAAATTTTGAATTTCACCACTGGCCAGAGGTGAGTTTTTTTAGGAAAAAAAGTGCAATATTTTTAATGAATGAGTTGCAGACAGGAGGGGAAATATTCTTCAGATGACATGAACGGATGCTTGGGAAAATGGCAACAAAATACAAAGAAAAGGAAGTTTGGGGCATTTAACAAATCAAGAATAAATGAGGATGGTGACGGGGAGAAGCATCTGCTTAGAAAAAGAGGCAATATGGTTGTTTCAAAAATAAGATGGGAGGTGGGTTGGACTTAGATGTAGACGATATATACCTGGAGAAATATTAAAATATCAACGTATTTATTTGGAGAATGTTGGAGACACTCCAGGAGAAAGACTCTCTATGTAGTCACTAAGAGTCAAAACACCGACTTGAAAACTTGTAAATAAGTGTGACTATTTTTTTTAAAAAAAATATTCTTTTGTTGCTTTTAAAGCAATGACAGCGAAACAGAAAAACAAAACACAAAGATAAAAATAGATGCCTTATCAAAGACAAGCCCGCACGGAAATTATTTTCTTAATTGAAAAAAACACAACAAAAGATAAAAAGGTATGTATCATTTCAGCTGTAAATAGTTACCATTCTATCTATAGTTACTTCATGGAGCTATTATTCGCGAAGCTATCTTGCTGATCCATATATATATAAATATATTTATTTAACTATATAAATATTACATTTATATAACTATATAACAATAGTTATGTAAAAACGAGAAAGAATGCATATGGGAAGGCTGCAGATGCTTGCCCTTTCAATAGATTCCAGGAAAAACACACCAACATTGCAAGACTCCGGAGGATTAATTTGTTAACCACGAACTGAGCAGGTGTTTGGCAGAATTCTGACTGAAAAGGTAAAAGAGGGGAAAATCAGCAAAATCCATAAATATACTTTATGGCAGACAAAGAAAGGAAGATTAACAAGCTTGTGTCCCAGACACGCTGATTAATTGTTCCCACTGTCAAGACATTTCTCCTTAATTTGAGGTTGGCTCTCTCCTTGATTAATTTCAAACCCTTTGAAAAACCAAATGCACAGGTATAGAATAGGTGGTACCTGGCTCAATAGTAGTAACTGTGAGAGGGATCTTGGAGCCCTATTGGACAACCGCTTAAATAGGAGCCAGCCGTGTGCAGCAGCTGCCAAAAAAGCCAACACAGTTCTAGGCTACATAAACAGAGGGATAGAATCAAGATCACGTGAAGTGTTAATACCAATTTATAAGGCCTTGGTAAAGCCACATTTGGAATACTGCATCCAGTTTTGGTCGCCACGATGGAAAAAAAGATGTGGAGACTCTAGAAAGAGTGCAGAGAAGAGCAACAAAGATGATTAGAGGACTGGAGGCTAAAACATATGAAGAACAGTTGCAGGAATTGGGTATGTCTACTTGAATGAAAAGAAGGACTAGAGGAGACATGATAGCAGTCTTCCAATATTTGAGGGGCTGCCACAAAGAAGAGGAAGTCAAGCTATTCTCCAAAGCACCTGAGGGCAGGACAAGAACCAATGCGTGGAGACTAATCAAGGAGAGAAGCAACCTAGAACTAAGGAGAAATCTGACAGAACAATTAATCAATGGAACAGCTTGCCTCCAGAAGTTGTGAATGCTTCAACACTGGAAGGTTTTTAAGAAGAGATTGGGCAACTGTCTGACCTTCCTCATTCCACACCACACACACTCCGAGTCAAAGATAAGTTACGGCATTTAATTAACAGACAGACAGGTCCTTGGCAGCAAACTGGAACAGACAAGCTTGGGCAGCAATAAACATAGATAAGGCTTGGCAGAAACCCAGCCTGCCCAGCTCATAACAAAGTTCTCCGACATTAATGCCTGCGTTGACTTCTTCAAAAGGGGCGTGTGCACAAGTAGTCTTTTTATAGTCTGGAGAGGAGCCTAATGACCACCAGCTGAGTGCAATCACCTCCTGTAACTGCGCAACTGTTCCTGACGCCTATTAGCTCTTTGGTGCCGTGCATCCAGGAACAACTCACTACTGGTGTCCGGCTTACTCTCCCTTGTCTCTTCCCCACTGGTCCAAGGCTCAGGCGCCTCCTGGTGGCCAACCAGCCTCTCTGCGCCCTGCTCGGAGTCAGAAACCTGTCCGGGGTCCTCCACATCCTCCAGAGCCGACTCATAGGGCCCCTCGCTGTGGGAGTCTGGTGGCAGCTCCAACGGCTCCTGCTGGGCCACAACAGGCAACCATTGCCTAAGCAGGGAGTTGGACTAGAAGACCTCCAAGGTCCCTTCCAACTCTATTATTCTATTCTATTCTATTCTATTCTATTCTATTCTATCCCATCCTGTT
The DNA here is from genome assembly GCF_051295495.1 of Thamnophis sirtalis. Taxonomy (NCBI): domain Eukaryota; kingdom Metazoa; phylum Chordata; class Lepidosauria; order Squamata; family Natricidae; genus Thamnophis; species Thamnophis sirtalis. The sequence continues at coordinate 9,532,555 of NW_028261385.1, forward strand.
CCGGCAGGCCTGGGGCTGTTGACCTTATTATGTAGGGTCCAGCCCCAATTTGAATGTATGCGTGTTGGAGAATTTTAATCTTTATTTTTATTTTATTTTGTTTATTTTTCTTTCTTGTTCTGTGTAAGCCGCTCGGAGTCCTCCAGGATTGGGCGGCCTATAAATGTAATAAATTAAATTAAATTAATCCCATTATTCTATTCTATTCTATTCTATTCTATATTCTACTCTTCTCTGCTCTACATATTAGAGAGATGCTGGAATGTATCTTTGACCTTGAAGATATGGAAGCCAGGGTATTCTCTGCGACACTCTCCAGAAGCCAAAGTTGGATTCAGAAGAAGCAGGATGGGAAGACTAGGGAAGCCTTTGAATTTTGATGATTTGTGAGATAGTGTGGAAATTCTGCAGACAGACGTGGGTGCTCTTTTGGGCATGTGTTTTTTGATGTGTTTGTCTGTTTGTATGTGTTTCTCCCTCCCTCCCCACTTTGATCTCCCAAGGAAAAGCACAATCTTGCACCTTTTGTCCCTCTGTGGGTCTTTATGCAGTAGCAGGGCTGAACATTTTTAGCACTTCCGAAGCATCCCTGCCGCTTGGCTTGTCTCTCCCGAGCTTGGCGCTGAATTGGCAAATGCTTTTCCACCCTTCGGTTGTTTCATCCTTTCTCCCTAAGCTCCACAGCTGATTCAGCTTGGGACCCTCGCTGAGAGGGGACCATGTGGGAAGGGGCCAGGGAAGGCATGACTCTGCTTCCGACAGCATTCGGAGGGGTTAGACATAAACTCTTTAATGCCAGAAACTCTTTATCTCTCATCGGTTTTTTTTTATATATGCAAAAAGAATTAACAGCTCACCTACAGTACAAAACTATATATTGGATAACCATTTGTCTGAAATGGTATATAGGGTTTCCTGCCTAAGCAGGGGGTTGGTCTAGAAGACCTCCAAGGTCCCTTGAAACTCTGTTATTCCATTCCATTTTACTCCGTTCCATTCCATATTCTCTTCTCTTCTCTTCTCTTCTCTTCTCTTCTCTTCTCTTCTCTTCTCTTCTCTTCTCTTCTCTTCTCTTCTCTTCTCTTTCCTTCCACTCCACTCCACTCCACTCCACTGCACACCATTCCATATATTCTCTCTTCTCTTCCCTTCCCTTCCACTCCATTCCATTCTACTCCATTCCATTCCATTCCATTCCATTCCATATTCTCTTCTCTTCTCTTCTCTTCTCTTCTCTTCTCTTCTCTTCTCTTCTCTTCTCTTCTCTTCTCTTCTCTTCTCTTCTCTTCTCTTCTCTTTCCTTCCACTCCACTCCACTCCACTCCACTGCACACCATTCCATATATTCTCTCTTCTCTTCTCTTCCCTTCCACTCCATTCCATTCTACTCCATTCCATTCCATATTCTCTTCTCTTCTCTTCTCTTCTCTTCTCTTCTCTTCTCTTCTCTTCTCTTCTCTTCTCTTCTCTTCTCTTCTCTTCTCTTCTCTTCTCTTTCCTTCCACTCCACTCTACTCCACTGCACACCATTCCATATATTCTCTCTTCTCTTCTCTTCCCTTCCCTTCCACTCCATTCCACTCCACTTCATTCCATTCCATATTTTCTCTCTTCTCTTCCCTTCCACTCCATTCCACTCCACTTTGTTCCATTCCATATTTTCTCTCTTCTCTTCTCTTCTCTTCTCTTCTCTTCTCTTCTCTTCTCTTCTCTTCTCTTCTCTTCTCTTCTCTTCCATTCCACTCCACTCCACTCCACTCCACTCCACTCCACTCCATTCCATATTTTCTCTTCTCTTCCACTCCACTCCATATTTTCTCTCTTCTCTCTCTTCTCTTCTCTTCTCTTCTCTTATCTTATCTTATCTTATCTTATCTTATCTTATCTTATCTTATCTTATCTTATCTTCTCTTCTCTTCTCTTCTCTTTCCTTCCACTCCACTCCACTCCACTGCACACCATTCCATATATTCTCTCTTTTCTCTTCCCTTCCCTTCCACTCCATTTCACTCCACTTCATTCCATTCCATATTTTCTCTCTTCTCTTCTCTTCCCTTCCACTCCATTCCACTCCACTTCATTCCATTCCATATTTTCTCTCTTCTCTTCTCTTCTCTTCCATTCCACTCCATTCCACTCCACTCCACTCCACTCCATATTTTCTCTTCTCTTCCACTCCACTCCATATTTTCTCTCTTCTCTTCTCTTCTCTTCCATTCCACTCCATTCCACTCCACTCCATATTTTCTCTTCTCTTCCACTCCACTCCACTCCATATTTTCTCTCTTCTCTTCTCCTCTCTTCTCTTCCATTCCACTCCATTCCACTCCACTCCACTCCACTCCATATTTTCTCTTCTCTTCCACTCCACTCCACTCCACTCCATATTTTCTCTCTTCTCTTCTCTTCTCTTCCATTCCACTCCACTCCACTCCATATTTTCTCTTCTCTTCCACTCCACTCCACTCCACTCCATATTTTCTCTCTTCTCTTCTCTTCTCTTCCATTCCACTCCATTCCACTCCACTCCACTCCACTCCATATTTTCTCTTCTCTTCCACTCCACTCCATATTTTCTCTCTTCTCTTCTCTTCTCTTCTCTTTCTCTTCTCTTCTCTTCTCTTCTCTTCTCTTCTCTTCTCTTCTCTTCTCTTCTCTTCTCTCCTCATTTCATCTCTTCCCTTCCCTTTCACTCCACTCCACTCCATTCCATTGTCCCTCACAGCAAACAAATGGAAAACCTATCAATGAATATCAGCATTCCTGTATTTCTAAAGACAGGGAGCCCTCGACTTACAACCTTTCACTTAGTGGCCGTTCCAAGCTACCACGGCACTGGAAAAAGTGGCCTTTTCACACTTACTCCCATTGCAGCATCCCCATGGTCACAGGATCAAAATTCAAACACTTGGCAACTGGTGTGTGGTCCTGACAAACACACCCCTCATTTACCAACAGAAATTTGGGCTTCAATTGTCATCGTAAGTTGAGGACTACCTGTACACATCTTCTGATCATTTGTGTAGGAAGACGGGCTGAATATGTTCGCCACCTTGAATTATTTGTAAAAATAGTAAAGGTGGGATATAAATAAATAAAGAAATACAGTACATACATACATACCCCTGTCCCCTCCAAAGCAAGACTGGAAGACTAAAAATTAACCTTATTAATTTTTGCTCTAAAAGATGCATTCTGGCTTATTTTTGGATTAGGTCTTATTTTCTGGGAAATACGGTACTAAATGCATCAGTTCAGCCGACAATCTTAACTGGGGTTTATTTTGGGGGTAGGGATTATATTACAAGCATCCTGAAAAATCATGCTAGATTTTATTTCCTGTTGGATCTTATTTTTGGGAAAACAAGTACACACACACACACACACACACACCAGTGGTGGGATCCAAATAATTTAACAACCAGTTCTCTGCCCTAATGACCAGCTGGGTAGGTGGGGCTCGGTGGTCTTGTGACTGGGTGGGTGTGGCCAACTCAACGTCACTCAGGTCGATGGCGCTTCACCTTAGCTGTTACAAGTGTAATAAGGGTTAACCAGAGAGGCAGTTTCTGTAAGCAGGGCAATAAAGATGAGGTTAGAAACAACACCAGAATGTTTCCTTCCTTCCTTCCTTCCTTACAGGATTAGCCCTGTAAAGTGGGAAAAAGCAAAATGAGATTTCTTCTAACAACCAGTTCTCCAAACTGCTTAGAAAGTTACCAACCGGTTCTCCCGAATAGGTGCAAACTGGCTGAATCTCACCACTGACACAAACACACACACGCACGCACGCACGCACGAATACATCCTAAGGTTGCATTTGCTCTTTTCACAGCTGCATCACACTGTTGTTGGTTTTTTTCCTGTCAGCTTGTGATCTGCCAAGAGAAGCAAATGTTTTTCCCAGGGACTGTTGCTTATACTGACACCTTCAATTCCCCCCCCCCCCTATCCTATTATAGGATTTTGCATCTGCCCTCATGGAATGAATCTAGCAGGATTTTTTACCCATTATTCCAGCTTCTCAAGATCCTGCTGAATTTTGATACTGTGTTGGCTTTCTCTCCAATCTCTGTTTTCCCCCCTCATTTTTAGCCCCTTTTCCGAGAATAATTAGCCCTCCCTTCCGGCAAAACTTATTCTGAAAAAGGATTGCACAATTGGGATTTTAAACCCGTAGAAGTGTGGCATGCAGATACAGAAATGGAGGAGGAAGGGGGCGGGAAGAGGAAGAGGAGGAGGAGGAGGAAGAAGAAGGAAGAAGAAGGAAGAAGAAGGAAGAAGGAAGAAGAAGAAGAAGAAGAAGAAGAAGAAGAAGAAGAAGAAGAAGAAGAAGAAGAAGAAGAAGAAGAAGAAGGTGGAGGGAGGGAGAGAAGAGGGAAAGAGAAAGAAGAGGGGAAAAGAGAAAGAGAAAGAGAGAAGTGAGTGAGTGAGTGAGAGAGAGACAGACTGACTGACTGACTTTCAAAAGTCAGGCCTATTTTATCCTTTTCTGTCAAAGGTATATAACTTAAAACCCCAGGGCTTGCAAGGAAGTTAAGATAAGGCTTGATTGTAGCCCACACAAGCTTTCCAAAGTCCACAGCATCATTCTGAAGTGTTGCCTGTATTCAACCAACCTTGTTTCCCTAAGGACCAAATTAAATTATTTTCTAAGTATGCAGAGCACACAGATGTAAACAAATAGCATAGGATCTATCCATCACTGAAGTCAACCCTAAGATAGCTTAGCATTTAATGTGAATGCACTGCCTAGGTGTTTAGCAAACTTGATCAAGGAAGTTGTGTGAACGTACTGATAGTGCTAAATTCATACTTGGACAGAAATATTGCACCAAAGACAAATTCCTTGTGTGTCTAATCACACTTGGCCAACAAATAATTCTATTTTATTCTATATAATATCACACCTTTAGTTCTCCAGTGGCCAGCCAAGATACATCTTTCAAAGTCTAAAAGGTCACGATGTAGTGACATATTTCTTTTCCCCATCAATTTTCCTACAATTTTTTCTCCAATCTAAATCCAAGTGAAAAAATCAGTGTGAAAAATATTGTATTTGGCCATTTTGTTCTAGGCAGCTTAAGAAAGCTCAATCCAAACCAGAATAAGCCTCTTTCACTTCTCTTGTCATAAGTGGAGAAATTTATATACGCTCTGTTAAAATCTATTCTGCTCAGCCTAGTCTTACTCAACGGGAAAAAAAACCTGGCTGTTCTCCAAATCTCAAAAATCGAGATTGTCGTTGAGGCCCAGTTCTCATCATACCCAAATTTTGATTTTCTTTCAGCAAGAAAAACTGAAATGCCTACTGTATGCGGAGCAAGTCCACAAGTCTTAAAGTTTGCAAACTTGGAGACCCTTGGTTTAGGACACTGTTTAATGATGCATGGACTTCAAGTCCCAGAATTCCTCAGGCCAGCCCCGTGGAATTCTGGGACTTGAAGTCCACAAGTCTTAAAGGTGCCAAGTTTGGAGACTCCCTGATCTAGAGCATGTGTCGACTTCAAATCCCAGAATTCCCCCAGCCCCATGGTGCTCTGGGAATTGATGTTCATGGATCTTTAAAATCCCTGAAGTTGAGAAACACTGCTCTGTAATAATCTCGCTTGCAAGCCAACATCCTGGTGTCTGCCTCCCTCCATCTATTGATATGCTCTCCAGCTTCTTCCTGATTTTCTACAGATATGTGTTGTTAATTCATTTGGTAATAACGGCTCTCAAAGTAGGTATTGCTCAACATTAATAGAATAAAGATAAATGTTCCCCTCGTGCATATGTGCTAGTCGTTCCTGACTCTAGGGGGCGGTGCTCATCTCTGTTTCAAAGCCGAAGAGCCAGCGCTGTACGAAGACGTCTCCGTGGTCATGTGGCTGGCATGACTAAATGCTGAAGGAACATGGAACTCTGTTACCTTCCCACCAAAGGTGATTCCTATTTTTCTACTTGCATTTTTATGTGCTTTCGAACTGCTACCCTGTTTCCTGAAAATAAGACCTCCTCGGATAATAAGCCCAATCGGGCTTTTCAGCGCATGCGCTGAAATAAGCCCTCTCCTGAAAATAAGCCCCTCCTGAAAATATTGCAACACAGCAGCAGCCATGAGGTGACCATGCTCACCTTAATAATAATAAGCCCACCCCTGAAAATAAGCCAAGTGCTTATTTCGGGAGGTCAAAAGAAATAAGAACCCTGTCTTATTTTCGGGGAAACGCGGTAGGTTGGCAGAAGCTGGGACAAGTAACGGGAGCTCACTCTGTTATGTGGCACTAGGGATTCGAACTGCCAACTTTTCTGATCGACAAGCTCTGCGTCTTAGCCCAAAGAGTCCCTTAACATAAATCATACTAGGAAATTAAATAAAACAATATAAATCATAAAGCTATACTCTTAAGTAGAAAAGGACATTTGATTTGATTTGATTTGATTTGATTACATTTATATGCCGCCCTTTTCCCCAAGGGACTCAGGGCGGCTCACAATTCAAATCAGGGGAGGGGGGTACAGACAAGAAATAAAAAAAGACGGAACATAACAATACATAATTTAAAAAACACACAGCAGTCATACCATTCGAGGCGGGGGGGGCAACAGCTCTTTAGCCCCAGGCCTGTCGGAACAGCCAGGTTTTAAGGGCTTTGCGGAAGGCCTGGGGGGTGGTGAGGGTTCGAATCTCCACGGGGAGCTCGTTCCAGAGGGTCGGAGCAGCCACAGAGAAGGCTCTCCTCCGGGTAGTCGCCAGTCGGCATTGGCTGGCGGATGGAATTCGGAGGAGGCCTAATCTGTGGGATCTAATCGGTCTATTGGAGGTAATTGGCAGCAGGCAGTCTCTCAAGTACCCAGGTCCCAGGACATAAGCAATAGGAAGGACAAGGAGAATAATAGTAATGCAGCCTTACTAGATAAGGCTGCGTCTAATTTAAATTAATAGAAAAGGGAGAGCTAAGTAACATTGACGACAAAAGGAAGCACTGCAGTGGTATGAAGGGGCCAATTGCTGCCATGAAATGGATTCCCCCCAAGAGGCAGCAGATGTTCTCTGGGGAAGAGGCTATTCAACTTGATGTCTGTTTACACCCCCACCCCACCCCAATAAAACCACAGATGGCCTGCTTGAAGTTCAGCTGTTAGGGAATAGCTACAGAAGAGGCCCAATTGTCCATTTGTCCACACTTGTTTCTTTTCTGGATGCATCTGTTGGGCCACCGCATGACGCATGAGTTCCACATTAGATGTGGCCTCAGCCTGATCCAACCTCAAGATCTTCCGGAGTTCTTTGCCCCAGCCATATCGACCCTCCCACCAGAGCAAAGAGGCAGGGGATGTTATAGGTCTCCTTTATGAAGGAAGTCCATCTTGGTGAGACCGAGAAGAAGGGCCTTCTCCGTGGTGGCTCCCTTCCTGTAGAACACCAGCCCTGGGGAGATAAGACTGGTCCTCACTGTCAGGCCCTGCAGCCATCTTTTCTTTGGGGTCTTTGGCCTGCCACACTTTCTATTATTCTGCTATGCATTTTCTATTGTGGGAAAATGGGAGGGAGGGATTGTACGGAGTTAGATGATATGCAGCCATAACAACATTCTTTCTAGAAAGCCAAGGTCATCCCTTGTCTCTGCATCTCTGCACCTGTCCGGAACTGGATGGGTGGAAGCTGCCAGCATGGGCAGTGGGAGATTGGACCATGGGATGGACTTGTGGGTGTGGGGGGCAAGATCTTGAACTTTCAACTATGTGGCGAAAACCGGGAAGTCTTCAGACTCGGGTTTTCCCAGATGTGCCAATATGGCTCTCTTAATAAATTGGAACTTTAAGCAATACCTTGCCTTGGACTCTGATTTAATTTTGGGTGCTATTTGGAAGCCTCATACCCACCTTGACACTCTTCCAAAAAAGGTCCTGAGGACAAGGTTTGTATTGTATTGTATTGTATTTGGTTTATTTGTATGCCGCCCTTCTCCAGGAGGGACTCAGGGCGGCGAACAACTCAGGGGGAAAGGAAACATAAACAACAGTACACATAATTAAAATACACGAAAATCACACAGCCATACCAGTCGAGAGGGGAGGGGAACTCATCAACCCCAGGCCTGCCGGCACAGCCAGGTTTTGACGGCTTTCCGGAAGGCCTGGAGAGAGGTGAGGGTCCGAATCTCCGCGGTGAGTTCATTCCAGAGGGCTGGAGCTGCCACAGAGAAGGCCCTCCCCCGGGTAATAGCCAGGTGGCACCCGGAGGAGGCCAACCCTTTGAGATCTAATGGGTCTGTGGGAGGTAATTGGCAGCAGGCGGTCTCTCAAGTACCCAGGTCCAATACCACGAAGGGCTTTATAAGTTACGACTAGCACTTTGAAGCGTATCCGGAGACCGATCGGTAACCAGTGCAGCTCGCGGAGGATAGGTGTAACGTGGGTGTACCGAGGTGCACCCACAATCGCTCGCGCGGCTGCATTCTGGACGAGTTGAAGTCTCCGAATACTCTTCAAAGGCTGCCCCATTTGGCCAGCAGGCCTGGAGATCCCAGGGTGGTATGGAACCCATCACGTGTTTGATCTTGTCATCTGCGGATGAGGAATTATCGGTTTTTGTACTGGGGATTTATCCTGGCAAGGGAGTGGCATGGTGGCCTAGAGGTGGCGCTCTCACCTCAGAATCAGGAGGCTGTGAGTTTGATCCTAGGTAGAGGCAGATATTTCTCTCTCTGGGCCAGAGGTGGTATTCAGCGGGTTCTGACCGGTTCTGGAGAATCAGTAGCGAAAATTTTGAGTACTTCAGAGAACCGGTAAATACCACTTCTGGCTGGCCCCGCCCCCATCTATTCTCTGCCTCCTAAGTCTCAGCTGATTGCAAGGAAATGGGGATTTTGCAGTAACCTTCCCCTGGAGTGAGGAGGGAATGGAGATTTTGCAGTATCCTTCCCCTGCCACGCCCACCAAGCTACAGCACGCCCACCAAGCCACGCCCACAGAACCGGTAGTAAACATTTTTGAATCCCACCACTGCTCTGGCCACCATGTGAATATATCTGCTGAATGAAACTCCGCATTGGCGACAGGAAGGGCATCTGGCCATTAAACACTGCTAGCTCCATTCAGTTTGGAATCAGCTACCCCCAGAGATCCGGACCTAACCCACTCTCATGGCCTTCAGGAAAGCTGTTAAAACCTGTCTGTTCTGGCAGGCCTGGGACTGTTGACCTCATTGTTAAGGTCCAGCCCCGATTAGAATGAATGCGTGTCTTGTGAATTTTTAAACTATCTTTTTTTTAATTTTCCTTTTCTTTCTTTCTTTTTTCTTTTGTAAGCCACCCAGAACCCTTCGGGATTGGGCGGCATATAAATTTTAACAATAAATAAATAACAATAAATAAATAAGTTGCCTGACTCCACCCTTCAAGGGATTATGGGGGTCTTCAAAAGATGATGATGAGATGGTGATGATGGTGATGATGATGATTTTATCTTTGCAAGCTGCAAAGGTGGCCATATAAATGTTCTTAAAAATAAATATATTCTTAGGGAATCTTTTCTTTTTTAGAAGTTCTCTGACTTGTAACGCCTCTCTTCAGAAGGTCTGAATGCATTCAACGAAGCCAAACAGAAAACAATCCATCTCCACTTTCCCACCTCGCATCGCTCTCTTCTATTTTTCATTCATGTTTTCTCTGCTGTGTGATTGCTTTCATTTTTCATTCCTGTTTGTGGTTTCTACAGCTGCAAAGGGTGCCAAGAGCATTGGCCATTTGAGTCACCCAGAGAGGCAACAAAAATTACAAACATTTGTTTCCACCTAACATGGGTAAGCCTCGACTTACAACCGGGGGTCGGTTGCTGCTGGTTTGCTGCGTGCGCAGTTGACTGTACATTGTTCTGTGCATGCGCAGAACATGAAACAATTACTAAAAAAACGTGCCGGCAATGGCAGCGGTGACCAGGGAACTGTTTCAGGGGCGTGGCCAGCCTGGGTTGCTGCCAGTTCTGTGACCCAGGCCAGAATACCACTACCGGTTTGCCTGAACCGGTGCAAACCAGTAGCAACCCACCCCTGCTTACAACCATAATTGACCTCCAAATTTTCTGTTGCTGCACGAGACAGTTGTTCAGTGAGTTTTGCCCCATTTTACGACCTCTCATGCCACAGTTGTTAAGTGAATCCCTTTGTATAAAGAATTAGAATAGAATAGAATAACAGAGTTGGAAGGGACCTTGGAGATCTTCTAGTCCATGCTTAGTAACAACGTTATTAAGTGAATCTGGCTTCCCCATTGACTTTGCTTGTCCCAAGATCTCAAAAGGGGGGTCACATGATGGGGATACTGCAACTGTCATAAATGTGAATCAGTTGCCAAGCATCTGAATTATATTCACGTAACCACAGGGAGGCTGCAATGGTCATAAGTCTGAAAAAGTGGTCATAACCCACTTTTTCAATGCCGTTGTAACTTTGAACGGTCACTAAATGAATGGTTGTAAGTTGAGGACTTCCTCTGCACTGTTCGTGTTTTCACTCCTCAGGAATTTATGGTGGTTCTACCCAGAAGTAAACCCCACATAATCTGGGGTGAGTTCCGCCTGGCACTACTGCCAGTTTGCTCGTGCGCGCGCTAAGATTGTTCTGCACATGTGCAGAACTGAAAAACAAGATGGCGCCGCCGATGGTGCCAACCGGGGAACTGGTGCGGGGGCATGGCAGGCCAGGGTCGCTGCCAGTTCCAGTAACCAAGGCCGCTAAACTGGCCCGAACCAGTAGGCGTCCTCCGGGATTGGGTGGCCTATAAATCGTAGAAATAAAATAAATAAATAAAATAAAAGAAATTGCACATAATCCTTCAGAGAGGATTCTTAAGAAATACTGTATTTTTGGGGGTATAAGACCCACCAGAATATAAGACGCATTGAGATTTTGAAGAGGCAAATTAAAAAAAAAAGTTTTTGTACTCTGCAGACTTCCCAAAAACGGCCCCTATTTTTGTCAAAAAAAGGGCATGCATAGCCTTTAGGAGATTTATAGAGTACTCCTGGGGGCTGGGTGGGGGGGGGGGCAAAATCAAGCAAAAAACAGTCCGTTTTTCGCTCATTTTTGCCCTCCCCAGCAGAGGTGGGTTCCTACCAGTTCGCACCTATTCGGTAGAACCGGTTCATCAAATCTACTGAACAGGTTAGAAGAGGTTCCACCAGTGGACCCGGAAAGCAGGCCACACCTACAGAAGAGGTTCCAATTTTTTTTGAAACCCACCACTGTCAGACACAAACACAAACACACACACACACACATACACAGACTCACACAGAGAGAGAAAGAGAAAGAGAAAGAAAGAAATAAAAAAAGAAAAAAGAAAGAAAAAGTGAGAGATGAAAGAAAAAAAGGAAAAAGGGACAGAGAGACAAAAGGAAGGAGAGAGAGAGAGAGAGAGAGAGAGAGAGAGAGAGAGAGAGAGAGAGAGAGAGAGAGAGAGAGAGAGAGAACACATAGCCGGCAAGCCACTCCCACCAGGTCACATGGCCAGCAAGTCACTCCCACAAAGGAGGCCACACCCACAGAGTAGGTTCTAATTTTTTTTGAAACCCACCACTGCTCCCCGCCCCCAGGATCACTCTGGAAGCCTCCTAAAGGCTATGCATGGCCATTTTTGCAAAGGGGGCGGGGTTTCAGGAGGCCAAAAATGCTGCATTCAGTGTATAAGATGCACCCAGATTTTCACCCTCTTTTTTGTGGGAAAAAGGTGCGTTTCATACTTGGAAAAATACGATAATTTATTTTTACCGATTCAGGGCATAAGGTTGAGCTGTTGAGGAAATTTTGGAGTGAAATGAAAAGAATTTAATTAATTATTATCATTAATCGATTTAATATGAAACAAAATATGAACAAAACCAAATGAAAACCCGCCCCTCCTCCCCAATTTCACATTTATTCTATGTTGGTCCTTGAATCTGCATTTATTTCCTTCCATTTGATCACCAAGGTTTTAAGGGCATGATTGACTTGTATGGTTTAGGTGTGAATGAACCCTTTGCTTTTTAAAAATAGAGCTAAGCCCCATATAATTAAAAATTATGCTTAGCCTCAGCAGGAAATCGCTTGATCCTGCCGAATGGTCACCTCTGAACACGACAACAATGCTTTGAATGTTGAGATCGAGCATTTTAAACAAATATATGTTACGTGTCTACTTGTTTTTGCCCCAACCTCTCTTTTCAGACAGTTCTTGAAATCAAAACTTTTACAATGGGAGATTGACCTTTTCCATTCTTTTTGGTCCTTCTGTGATGGAATTTTGCAATTAAATTCCTTTTTTTTTTAACCTAACAGCTTTACTCTCCCCAAAAGAGCAGACTGATGAAAGAGATGTCCTTCTGGGTTCGGCTCCAAGTGGGGAAAAAAAAGACACTGGAGACATGGAGGCTGCTTGGAAAGATGGTTTTAATGGTGGACAGGACCACATGGCTTGAGCTCCTGAACAGAAAAGGGGGATCACATGCTTCAATGTTGGTGGAGAAGAGAAGGGAAGCGAAGAAGAGAAGCTGAGTCCCTGGTTTTATTCCCTTTCTGGCCTTTGATCTTGAGCTTGTATTCTGATTGGTTGTCAGACTCCCATGAGGCCATGCAGGGGCAACTCTCTAGGCTGCGTTTTGAATCCAGGTTTGGTTGAGCTCTCAGATGCCATGTGGTGAGTTGGGTAAAGGGCCAATATTATCATGCCTTAATCCCATCACTCTGGAGCTGAAGGGGAGAACTCTTTATTATGTAAAGTGGACTAGCTCAGGCTTTAATGGCTCATTGACAAAGAGGGATGGACAGGAAGCTGCAGGCCGCTATTCTCTCTTTTAAAACATGTTTCTTCCTTTTCACACCCAGAGAAATATTCTGCCTTTCCAATATTTCCTAGGATATTTCATTTTTTCTGGGAGAGGGCTGCGTGATAACTTCCTTCAAGACCAAGGCAAAAAGCTTAGAGAACATAGAACATCATCAGAATTGGAAGGGACCTTGGAGGTTTTCTAGTCCAACCCGCTGCTCAAGCAGGAAACCCTATACTATTTCAGACCAATGGCTATCTAGCCTCCAGTGAAGGAACACCCACAACTTCTGGAGGCAAGCTGTTCCACTGATTAATTGTTCTAATTATCAAAAAAAAATTCCTCTTTACTTCTAGTTTCCTTCTCTCCTTGGTTAGTTTCCACCCATGGTTTTTTGTCTTGCCTCCTGGTGCTGTGACGAATAGGTTGTGTTCTGACCCCCCCCCCTCTGTACGGTGAGTCACACCGACACAAGATGACTATTAGCCAATTTATTCACAGTAATTAACTCGCAGACAAGACTTTGGCAGCAATCCAGACTCCCGCAGATAAGAAATACACACAAGGGCTTCTCCAGCTTTAGTAAAACGGTTGTGTCCTGCAAAAGGTCTCCTCCCAAAGTCTCTTCTTATATACTCTCTTGAGAGGATCCTAATCACAATCACCTGGGCCCGATTATCTTCTATGTCTCCGTAATTGCTGCTGGCGCTTATCAGCCCATCTCTGCCTGGCGTCCGGGACAAACTCCCTTTGCTCCTCCCCACTGCTCCAGGGCCTGACGTCTTCCCCACTGCTCCAGGGCCTGACGTCTTCCCCACTGCTCCAGGGCCTGACGTCTTCCCCACTGCTCCAGGGCCTGACATCTTCCCCACTGCTCCAGGGCCTGGCGTCTTCACCACTGCTCCAGGGCCTGACGTCTTCCCCACTGCTCCAGGGCCTGACGTCTTCACCACTGCTCCAGGGCCTGACATCAGGGACAAACTCCCTTTGGCTTTCACCGCTGCTCCATGCCTCAGGCGCCTCCTGGTGGCCAACCAGCCTCTCTGGTCCCTGCTCGGAGTCTGAACCCTGCCCAGGGTCCTCCACATCGTCCAGAGCCGACTCATAGGGTCCCTCGCTATCGGAGTCTGTTGGCAGCTCCAACGGCTCCTGCTGGGCCACAACAGGTTGACTCCATCTTCTTTGTGGCAGCCCCTCAGATGTTGGAACACTGCTATCGTGCCATCCCGAGTCCTTTTTTTCACTAGACTAACCGTACCAAATTCCCGCAATCATCATTCTTCATATCTTTCTCCTTTGTTCTGAGTTGCTTCTCTCCTTGGTTAGTTTCCAACTGTCGCATTTCCTGCCCCCTAAAAGGAGTTTTAAAACTCTCCACGGCCCTCGCTTTTGGACATGCCTTTTTGGTGTCCAACCGAGAGCTTTTTGGGGTCTTCAAGAGTTCGAACAAAGGTAGAACTTTAATAATAGCTTTTCGCATTTCCCTTTTGTAAGGGGGGCAGAGAACCAAGTGCACAGTTGAAGTCTGGAATTGAAAGGGTAAAAGAGATGGCCACCTATTTGCACCGTTCTAAAAAAAATCTGGACACATTTGCTGAAGATTAAGCTATTTTGATCGCTTTTGATTATCTCTGAGTCATCGACAGCAGGGCTGTCCCTCTGCCTGTGCTTGTGGGTTCCCCAAAGACAGTTGCTTATCCCTAGGGTGAGTCAGGATGCTAGATTACAAGGGCTTTTTATTTATTTGCTTTACAAGCTTGTAGGCTGCTAAAAATGTCAGTTGACAGCAGCAAGAATATTGTATGCACAAAAATGGAAGGAGACTTTGATACTTGCCATAGGCGAATGGTTGCAGAAGCTGATGGAATTGGCGGAAATGGCAAAACTAACTACTTTGATTAAAGTGATGAAAGAAATGTCCTTCTGGGTTCGGCTCCAAGTGGGGAAAAAAAAGACACTGAAGACATGGAGGCTGCTTGGAAAGATGGTTTATTGGTGGACAGGACCACATGGCTTGAGTCTTGAACAGAAAAGGGGGATCACATGCTTCAATGTTGGTGGAGAAGAAGAGAAGGGCCGGGGGAGGGGCTTGCTAGGCTTTTTATAACCTGTTCAGTCCCACCTCTCTGTTTCCTGTTCCTGTGTAACAAATGTATTCTGATTGGTTGTCAGACTCCCATGAGGCCATGCAGGGGGCTACTCTCTAGGCTGTGTTTTGAATCCAGGTTTGGTTGAGTTCTCAGATGCCATGTGGTCAGTTGAGTAAAGGGCCAATATTATCATGCTTTTAATCCCATCCCCCTGGAGCTGTAGTGGAGAAGCCTTTATTATGTAAAGTGGACTAACTTGGCCTTCTTAACGGCCCATTGACAAAGTGGGGGTGGGCAGGAAGCTACAGGCAGCTATTCTGTCTTTTAAAACATGTTTCTTTCTTTTCACATCCAGATAAATATTCTGCCTTTTCAATATTTCCTAGGATATTTCATTTTTCTGGGGGAGGGCTGGGTGATAACTTCCTACAAAAGAAAAGAACATACCGTACTTTTTGGAGTATAAGACACACTTCCCACCCACCCCTGAAAATTTGGGTGCTGAAGGCTCCGGAGGACAAAAACTGGCCCTATGGACAAACTGGAAGTCACCATTCCCGAATTTCTGGATTCCCTGTAGGTCCGATTTTCGACTCTGAAGTCTTCAGGAGGCTTCTCTGAAGGTTCCGGAGGACAAAAATTGCCCCAATGGACAAACCGGAAGTCACCATTCCTGAACTTCTGGATTCCCCGTAGGTCAAATTTTCGACCTCCGGAGTCTTCAGGAGGCTTCCCTGAAGGTTCCGGAGAGCGAAAAACGGCCTTCCAAGCAAACCGGAAGTCCGTTCCCGGTTTGCCCATATGGCTGGTTTTTTTGCGCTCGGGAGGCTTTAAGGAAGCCTCTGGAGGGTGAGAAAAGGCCTCAAAAGAAGGTTGAAGTCAGCTGGCCAGCATGCACATGCGCGCTGGCCAGCTGACAGGGCAGCACCTCGCGTGCCCTAACAAATGGCTCCGTGTGCCACCTATGGCACGCGTTCCATAGATACGCCATCAAGTCTTATTCTACTGCAACAGAGAGAGTTGGAAGTCAATGCTTCTTTTTATTTTATTTTTTTTTCCTTACCTTTCCACTAATGTAAAAGAAATACTCGAATAGAATCATTAAAGAGGGAAAGCAGGCTGCAACAGGAACTATTTGTACTGCTCAGGTGATGCTGAGGAAACAGACAAACCTCCAAGTGGCCTCAATGAATCTCTAAAAGGATGCAAACAACCAGCTGTCTGCACGGAATATAAATCCTTCGATTTATAGAGGTGTCAGAGTCCATCAAACAGTCCAAGTCATACACGGATAAGACAGTCAGTCATCAATGTCTTTCAGTTAAGGGATAATCCAAATAACATAGTAAGTAATCATATAATCAGTCTGGTACACAAAGTTTGCTAACAGTTGCAAAACTTACAATAGCTCACGGCACTCAAATCAGATCAGCCCAGCATCTAACAAACACAGAGAGGGCATTTTGGCTCCCTCTTATGGCCGATTGAGGAAAACAGCAACCAATCACATTTTACAGTACTGTTTTAAAAAAAACAGGTACAACATTGCTATATGGTTTATATATTGCCAGTCCAACCGTTAGGATTATATTCCTAACAGTTACAATCAACTGTGTTAACATGATGGGATACTAACTTCACTTTGATCCTTGCGAACATTTTTGATGAAAAAATGTGCAAAATTCATTCATTTGAAGCACAATATTTTGGAGCAAGTTTTCCTCCTCTTCCTCCTCCTTCTTAATCTTCTTCTTCTTCTCCTTATCCTCCTCCTTCTTCTTCCTCTTCCTTCACTCTTTCTCCTTCCTTCGCACCCCCAACTACCTCTCTCTCTCTCTTTTCTCCCTTCCTCTCTCCTTCTTCTTTCTCCTCTTCTTCTTCCTTCACTCTTTCTCCTTCCTTCGCACCCCCAACCACCTCTCTCTCTCTTTTCTCCCTTCCTCTCTCCTTCTTCTTTCTCCTCTTCCTCTTCCTTCACTCTTTCTGCTTCCTTTGTACTCTGAACCATCTCTCTCTCTCTCCTCTCTCCCCCTCCTTCTCTGAATAGTCTGATCTCAGCAGAGGGATAAGGGCTGAAATTTTTACCTCTCTGGAGTGGGAAAAGAAAGCAGACATATGAAAGCTAGCCAAGGCTTAACGGATCTTTTTTCTTATGTTTTGGTGCCCAAAATATATATTTATATAAAATAGAACCTCTGAATTTTCAGAGTTTCCCACTCAGCTTTAGTGGCAGGATTTAGGAGGAGACTTTAGACCTGGCCAACAATGGTTGATTGAAAGGAAAGCTAATTAGTGCTGGACCTTACAACGAGAGAGAATTTCTCAGAAAACACTCGTCATGCAGAAATCAGCTAATGCTTTTGGCTATGTCCTTTTAGGATTAACAGTTCAACTGGAAAAGAGCCTAAATCCCACCATCAAGAAGGGAAATGGCGGGTTGATTCTGTCGTGATTAGGAGGCAACTATTATCGTCTCCAATCCAAACAATCCATGGCCATCGTAAAATCTGCATGTATAAGATAGGTCTTCCCAACGAATGATAAGCAAGGGTGTAGATCCACCCTCTTGGAAAAAATGTCCATCTGGGTTAGGTTAGGTTAGGTTAGGTTTAATTTATTTGTATGCCGCCCTTTTTCCTAAAGGGACTCAGGGCGGCTCACAACTTAAAAAGGGAGGGGAAATGCAAACAGAGTTACAAAAACATAAAAACCATACATAGTTAAAAGCACAACAATCATACCATTCAAAGTCGAAGTGGGGCAGCGAGTCTTTAGCCCCAGGCCTGTCGGAACAGCCAGGTTTTAAGGGCTTTGCGGAAGGCCTGGAGGGTGGTGAGGGTTCGAATCTCCACGGGGAGCTCGTTCCAGAGGGTCGGAGCAGCCACAGAGAAGGCTCTCCTCCGGGTAGTCGCCAGTCGACACTGGCCGGCGGATGGAATTCGGAGGAGGCCTAATTTGTGGGATCTAACCGGTCTAGTGGAGGTGATTGGCAGTAGGCGGTCTCTCAAGTACCCAGGTCCAATACCATGAAGGGTTCAGTTCCAAGTGGGGAAAAATACACTGGAAACAGTGGCACTTTGGAAAGATGGTTTAATGGTGGACAGGACCACATAATTTCAGGTCCTGGGCAAAAAAGGCACATGGGTGAGAGATATAGAGAGAGATTTATACCTTCTGTGGGTCTTTGAATTTGAGCTTGTATTCTGATTGGTTGTCAGACTCCCATGGGGCCATGCAAGGGCATCTCTGTAGGCTGTCCTGAATCCCAAGCTTGGTTGATTCTTGCTGGGTGATGATGTAATGGAAGGGCTTTGGGATTCCTATTATGGCTCTGCCTGAAGGAGGTAGATCTTTGTTATGTAGAACAGGCTGGTCCAGTGGCCCATTGACAAAGGTGTGTGGGGGGGTGAGTTTCTGCCTCCTTTTTTGGGGAAAGATTCTGCCCTTTTAAAATTTCCTAAAATATTTCATTTTCCTAGGAGAGGGGTGGGTGCTAATTTCCTACAACCCTATAAATTGGGATTCCCCTAAGAGCCCCTGGCCTGAGCCTTCCCCACCGAAAAGTATCAGGTTTCTTCCCGATGAATTGTCTAGTCTAGTGAAAAGAAGGGATGACATGAGAGCAGGCTTCAATATTTGAACGGCCACCAGAAAGACATTCCTTCCAGATGAATGCGTAAATCCTGCCATAGCCCCAAAAGGGAGCTGGGTGACATTAGACCAATGTTTCTCAACCTTGGCAACTTGAAGATGTCTGGACTTCAAGTCCCAGAATTCCCCAGCCAGCGAATGCTGGCTGGGGAATTCTGCGACTTGAAGTCCAGACATCTTCCAAGTTGCCAAGGTTGAGAAACACTGCATTAGACCAATGACCAGGAGATGGTGAGTTCTAGTCCCACCTTAGTTATAAAAGCCAGCTGGGTGACTTTGGGCCAGTCCCTCTCTCTCTCTCAGCCCCACCCACCTCACACAACTGATTGTTGGGTGGAAAATGAGAAAGAAGAAAGTATTACGTATATTTGCCAATTTGAGTTATTTATAAAAATAAAAGCGAGAAAGATAGATAGAAAGAAAGAGAAAAAGTGAAAAAGAAAGGAGGAAAAAGAAAAAGGAAAAATGAGAAAAAGAAAGAAAAAGAAAAAAGGAGAAAAAGAAAGAGAGAGAAAGAGAAAGAAAGAAAGAAAAAGGAAAAGGAAAAAAAGGAAAGGAAAAAAGGAAAAGGAAAGAAAGGAAAAAGAAAGAGAAGGAAGAAAGAAAAAAAGAAAAGAAAAAGAAAGAACAAAGAAAAAGAGAAAAAAGAAAGAAGGAAGAAAGAAAAAGAAAAAAGAAAGAAAGAAAAAGAAAAGAAAAAAAGAAGAAAAAGAAAGAAAAGAAAAAAGAAAAGAAAAAGAAAGAAAAGAAAAAGAAAGAAAAAAGAGAAACAAGAAAGAAAAAGAAAAAAGAAAGAAAAAGAAAGAAAAGGAAAAAAGGAAAGAAAGAGAGAAAGAAATAAAGGAAAGAAGGAAGAAAAATAGAAAGAAAAAGAAAAAATGAGAAAAAGAAAAAATGAGAAAAAGAGAAAGAAAAAGAACGAAAAGAGAAAGAAAAAGAGAAAAAAGAAAGAAGGAAGAAAGAAAAAGAGAGAAACAAGAAAGAAAAAGAAAAAAGAAAGAAAAAGAAAGAAGAAAGAAAGGAAAGGAAAAAAGGAAAGAAAGAAAAAGAAAGAGAAAGAAAGAAAAAAAGAAGGAAGGAAGGAAGGAAAGAAAGAAGAAAGAAAGAAGGAAAGGAAAGGAAGAAAAGAAAAAAGAAAGAAAAGAAAATGAAACAGAGAATGGCGGGATAAAACTCTTAATGAATAAATGGAATAAATATTGAAGGATATTGAATCATTTCCTTTTAGTGACCAACCCAGAAGGTTCTTGAGGACAACCCAACAGTTGGGCGACAAAAGTCTGGTTTTGAGAGGGTGGGAGGTGGGAAGGGAGTGACTTCTCAAAGACTCCCCCCCCCCTCATTGCCTTTCCTTGACGTTCTCCTGCCCATTGGAGAAAGGAGAAGGCCAGGCATCCTGCCCCCCCCCCCCCCCCCCAGCAACCTGGCAGGGCTGAAGCCTTCTCCTTTTGCAACAGCTGCAGGTCGAGGCGGGTCTATTCCAGGGTCTCAGCAGCCCCAGAGAGAAACCTGATCCCGAATTGCAAGGAGTCTCCGGGAAATCTCTCCCAGCCACAGATCCACTTTCAGGGGCAAAAAGGCTGCTCTGTGGAAACTCTCTATTTGCTCTTTGTCTTCGCCTGGAGAGGCTGTGGCTTCTTCTGAAATAGCTTCTCTCTCTCTCTCTCCCTCTCTCCCTCCCTCCCTCTCCCTCCCTCCCTCTCTCTCTCCCTCTCTCTCTCTCCCTCTCTCTCTCTCCCTCCCTCTCCTCCTCCTCCTTCTAGTAGAATGGAACAGAACAGAAATGAAATAGAACAGAAAAGAACAGAACAGTTATTTTAAACAGAATTGGAAGGGACGTTGGAGGTCTTCTAGTCCAACCCTCCTGCTTAGGCAGGGAACCCACTTCAGACAAAATGGTTATCCAACATCTTCTTAAAAACTTCCAGCGTTGGAGCATTCTTCTTCTTCTTCTCTTTCTCCTCCTCCTCCTTCCCCTTCGTCTTCTTTCTCTTCTTCCTTCTTTACTGTCTCCTTCCTTCTTTCTCATTACTTTTTTCTCTGCCTTGTCCTCTCTCATTCTCTTCCTTCTCTTTCTCTCCCTCCCCACTCCATCTCTCTCTCTCTGTGTATGTGTGTGTGCGTGAAAGAGAGAGAGAGATGGAGGGCGGGAGGGAGGGAGGGAGAGAAAGAGAGAGAGATATACTTTTAAAGCTCCTTGTAAAAGCTTCCTCGGCTGGGCTTATCTATTACCCTCTTAAAAACACACACACACACACACACACACACACACACACACACACACACACGAGATGTGCCAAGAATCAGTCAAACCTAAATGTAGCTAGTGCCATAAGCTTTGTAGAAGTATTTCCACCAACCCAATGCTACATGCTCTTTTGCAGCAATCGTTAAGCAAACACCATGGTCATTAAGCAGAACAATGGTTTGCTAGGGCCACTGTTTTGCCAAAACCCAGAAGTGATAGTTGGTTTTCAGCAAAACCATGGTCCAATGTGGTCATGTGTCCAGGGAACGCTGCAAGTGGTTGTGAGAGCAATGTCCAAGCGCCTGAAATGCGTTCACATGACTATGGGGGTGGGGTGTGTGGGGGGAAGGGAAGGTGACTGGTTCCAATTTGTCAGGTATTAATTCATTTAGGGGAGTTCCTGGCTATAAAATCCTTCAGAATATACTTGGGAAAGTTTCTTTCTTCCACTGAACAATACAGCAAGTCCTCGACTTACCACTGTTCGCTTAGTGACCATTCGAAGTTGCACTGAAAACAGTGACTTATAACCAGTGGTGGGATTCAAATATTTTTACTACTGGTTCTGTGGGCGTGGCTTGGTGGGCATGGCAGGGGAAGGATACTGCAAAATCCCCATTCCCTCCCCACCCCACTAACCTGCTTTTCAGTTCTGTTCTCCTGTTCAGGGCAACAAAAGAAGATCAGCTGGGATGCTGGGAGGCAGCAGGGGCGCGGCCAACCTGTTTGCCGGTTCTCCAAACTACTCAAAATTTCCGCTACCGGTTCTCCAGAACCTGTTAGAACTGGCTGAATAGCATCTCTGGTCCCAAGCTTGAGATTCTCTATTTCTGCAGCAATAAGCAGCTGGAATCATCTTCCTTGTGCCAAGCATGGGTCCTTCATGTTAGGTAAACCAGTGGTGAAATTCAAATTTTTTTTTACTACCGTTTCTGTGGGCGTGGCTTGGTGGGCATGGTAGGGGAAGGATATTGCAAAATCCCCATTCTCACCCCAATCCTGGGGAAAGGATATTACAAAATCTCCATTCTCTCCCCATTCTGGGACCAATCAGAGGTGGTATTTGCCGGTTCGCTGAACTACTCAAAATTTCCACAACTGGTTCTCCAGAACCTGTCAGAGCCTGCTGAATTTCACCCCTGAGGTAAACACGAACCCAACTGTAATTTTGCTTAACACATCCATTCAGTGGTGGGATTCAAATAATTGAACAACCGGTTCTCTGCCCTAATGATTTCTTCCAACAACCAGTTCAGCAAACTGCTCAGAAAGTTAACAATGGTGCAAACAGCTGGTCGTTTGCATCCTTTTGGAGAGTCATTGAGGCCACTTGGAGGTTTATATCTGTGTCCTCAGGGTCACCTGAGGGATGCAAATGGTTCCTGTAGTCTGGAATTTTTCCTCTGGAAATCCGTTCATACTCCCACACCACTTGCGGGTGTTGATCTCAAAGTGTATAACTAAACATCTGTGCAGATTCTCAGCCATCCAGTTCATGGTTGTCCTAAAGCTGTTTTTTCAGGAGGCAAATGGAGTTTCTGGTTTTTCTTTGAAGACATTTTGCTTCTCATCCAAGAAGCTTCTTCAGTTCTGACTGGAGTGTGGGGAATGGAAGGATTTATATTCCTTGCAGACAGCTGGTCGTTTGCATCCTTTTAGAGAGTCGTTGAGGCCACTTGGAGGTTTATATCTGTGTCCTCAAGGTCACCTGAGTGATGCAAATGGTTCCTGTAGTCTGGAATTTTTCCTCTGGAAATCTGTTCATACTCTCACACCACTTGTGGGTGTTGATCTCGAAGTGTATAGCTCAGTGTTTCTCAACCTTGGTGACTTTAAGTCCTGTGGACTTCCACTCCCAGAATCCCCCAGCCAGCATAGTTGAGAAGCACTGGTATAGCTAAACATCTATGAAGATTCTCAATCATCCTTGTGTCAAACACAAGGCCCACAGGCTGTGATGTGGTTGGATCCGGCCCACAGGGCCATCCTGGAAAATGTAAGGGGCCAGCCCGCATTGGAAAAATTGGGCCAGCATGGCTTCAACCCGGCCTACCCAATGCAAAGGGGAAACATGCCAGCAGTTTGGGGAGTGGTGTGAAGCTGGCCGCACCCAGCTAGTGTGACCCCATAATCCCTTGTAGGGTGGAGTCTGGGCAACTGAATGGAGCTTAGAGAATGTTTAATGGCCAGATGTCCTTCCTGTCACCAATGCGGAGTTTCGTTCAGCAGCTCTGTTCTCATGGCGACCACAGCAGTGGTGGGATTCATTTTTTTTTAACTACTGGTTCTGGGGCCATGGCTTGCTGGGTGTGGCTTGGTGCGCATGGCAGGGGAAGGATACTGTAAAATCTCCATTCCCTCCATTCCACTCCAGGGGAAGGATACTGCAAGATCCACATTTCCTCCCAATCAGCTGGGACTCGGGAGGCAAAGAATAGATGGGGGCAGGGCCAGCCAGAGGTGGTATTTACCGGTTCTCCAAACTACTCAAAATTTCCGCTACCGGTTCTCCAGAACTGGTCAGAACCTGCTAAATACCACCTCTGATTGCTACGCAAGGTAGTTGTTGGCAGCCTATTTTATGACCGTTTTTTGCCACAGTTGTTAAGTGAATCATGATGGTTGTTAAGTGAATCACGCGGTGGTTAAGCAAATCTTTCCCCACTGAATTTGCTTGTCGGAAGGCTGCTGGGAAAATCACCGACAGTGCCTGTAAAATACAGATTTTCATTATCACATATCACAATCTGTCTGATCTGCCAGATTAGCCAATGTCGGGGAGGAAAAACCAGCCAATTATTTTGGATGAATTGAATGAGTGGAGCCATGTTAATACATGTTTGATGATTTCTGTTTGTGTTGAATTTCTCAGTTTCCTGGCTAGGGCAAAGCATGGAAAAAACTGTCGCCGTGCTTTTCTTTTTGTTTTTAATAAAGACGATTCTTTAAAAAAAAAAGCACCAAGCGGATATTTTTATTTCTGCAGCTACAGAAGGAATTTTTTTTTACCTGTTATTAATAACTGACAAATTTGGAGATGGAAACATAATTGAAATGGTGCAGAGAACCCTTCCAGAGAAAAAAAAAGCAGAGAAGGAAGGAGGGGGAAAATCCATTTCTAATTAAAACTCTTTTTGGAATTCCAAGGAGTCAAAATTATAATTACTGGTCCTGGAAACTATCCAGATTTTAATAGAGTCCCTTTAACCTTGGAGAAACATTAGGGGAGATTCTTTTTTTTTAATTATGTGCAGTTGAGACATTTGAGAATTTAGATGCATTGCAGAAAGCAAAGTTTCTCTTTGAGTTTGAAGAGGGGAGAAGGAGGAAGGGAAGAAAGTTTGAATGAGTCTTGGTGCAAGGTCTAGATGTAGAGCCAGAGGAAAAAATTACAAGTAGTTCTCAACTTATGTCCGGTCACTTAGCAACCGTTTGAAATTATGAAGTACCTCCCCAGAGCTATTTAAGGCTAGATATGAAGTTCCCCACTGTCACGTGACCAAATTTTTGGAGCTGGGCAATCAGACTTTGGAAAAAGTGCAAAGAAGAGCAACTGATTAAAGTGCAGGGGTGGGCTGCTGGGAGTTCGGGAGACCCTCTAGCTAAGATTCTGTGCAGTTTGGAGAACCCCCAAATCCCATTCCTGGCTGGCC
This sequence comes from Thamnophis sirtalis, assembly GCF_051295495.1. NCBI lineage: Eukaryota > Metazoa > Chordata > Lepidosauria > Squamata > Natricidae > Thamnophis > Thamnophis sirtalis. Next base: position 9,556,992 of record NW_028261385.1, read on the forward strand.
CCACCCATCCCACCCCTCCCAGGAGTCCCCACACGGACCGTTTTGGGTGCAGGTAAGTGCAGGGCGCGCACGAAGCAGTGGTGGGATTCAAATGTTTTTACCACCGGTTCTGTGGGCGTGGATTGGTGGGTGTGGCAGGGGAAGGATACTACAAAATCCCCATTCCCTCCCGACCAGCTGGGACTCAGAAGATAGAGAATAGATAGGGGCATGGCCAGCCAGAGGTGGTATTTATCAGTTCTGTGAACTACTCAAAATTTCCGTTATCGGTTCTCCAGAACTGATCAGAGCCTGCTGAATTCCACCTCTGGCGCAGAGGCTCTGGGAAGGTGAAAAATGAACCTACTAAGAAGTTCAGGAAGGCCTGAAATGGGCCCGTTTCCAGCCTCCAGAGCCTGGGGAGGCTGTTTCCCCCCTCCCGGAGGCTCGAAGAAAGCCTCTGGATCATGGAGTGGGCAAAACACACATGCACACACGCCATGGTGCAGGAGTAGACCATGCCAGAGGTGGGTTCCTACCAGTTCACACCTATTAGGCCACGCCAGAGGTGGGTTCCTACCAGTTCGCACCTATTCGGTAGAACCGGTTCGTCAAATCTACCGAACCGGTTAGAAGAGGTTCCACCAGTGGACCCGGAAAGCAGGCCACACCTACAGAAGAGGTTCCAAAATTTTTTGAAACCCACCACTGGTCCTTGGATATGATTATTCTACACTATCATGCTCATATTTATAAAGCTCAGTGCCTCTGTGAAAGGTAAGGATGACTACTGCGTTTGTGGTGCAATCAGAACATTGCGTGTGTTGAAGTTGTTTTAACGCAAACCAAAGATGCCTTTTAAAAAACAAGTTTACATCCTATTCTTATGCAGGCCAGTGCTGTGTGTGAAGTAATTTAAGGTGGTTCTGACAAGTGTCGTCGGCATCTTCATATCCGGTCACATGGGCGGCAAGCCACTCCCATCCGGTCACATGGGCGGCAAGCCACTCCCACAAGGGAGGCCACACCCACAGAGTAGGTTCGAACAATTTTTGAAACCCACCACTGGGCCACGCCCACCATGGCCACACCCGCCCAGCAACCTGGCAGAGAACCCCTTCCTAAAAATTCTGATTAAAGGCCTGGAGACTAAAATATATGAAGAACGGTTGCAGGATTTGGGCTGGCCTAGTCTAGAAAAAAGAAGGACTAGATGGGATTTGATAGCAGCATTCCAGTATTTGAGGGGCTGCCACAAAGAAGAGGAAGTCAACCTATTCTCCAAAGCACCAGAATGCAGGACAAGAAACAATGGATGGAAACGAATCAAGGAAAGAAGCAACCTGGAATTAAGGAGAAATTTCACAACAGGGAGAAAAATTAATCAATGGAGAAGCTTCCTTCCAGAGGTTGTGGGTGCTCATCACTGGAGATTTTAAAGAAGAAATTGGACAACCATTTGTCTGGAGTGGTATAGGGTCTCCTGCTTGAGCAGGGGGCTGGACTAGAAGATCTCCAAGGTCCCTTCCATCTCTATTCTGATAGATTTGATCTATATCTATTTACAGCATCCTATTGACTGTATGTTACAACAGATTTGTCAAAAACCAGCATCTAGAATAGAGCTGGAAGGGACCTTGTATTGTATTGTATTGTATTGTATTGTATTTAATGGATTTATAGGCCGCCCAATCCCGGAGGACTCCGGGATTGGGCGGCCTATAAATCCATTAAATACAATACAATACAATACAATACAATACAATACAATACTACAATACAATAATACAATACAATAATACAATACAATAATACAATACAATAATACAATACAATACAATACAATCAATACAATACAACACAACACAACACCTATTGCTATTGCTATAAAAACGGTCATACGTTATTTTCTTCATTGTCATTGTAACTTTGAACAGTAACTAAATGAACGGTTGTAAGTCAAGGAGTATCGGTGTAGTACTTATGCAGGCCTTAGTATACTAACCTAGACTTCCCCAAAAAGCATGAAGCAGATTCCTGGTCTCGACAAAACCCCTTTTATTAAATGAACGTGGATTCCTCTCATTCACATTCAGCAAAAGCCTGGCAAAGAGTCTTTCAAAGGTGAATTTATGACCACAGACCTTATCTAGCTTGGAAAACGGCCATGTAAATATTTTCCAAATTGCAATGCTGTGCAAGGCAAGATTAGCAATAGCAGTTAAGACTTATATACCGCTTCATAGGGCTTTCAGCCCTCTCTAAGCGGTTTACAGAGTCAGCATATCGCCCCCACAGTCTGGGTCCTCATTTCACCCACCTCGGAAGGATGGAAGGCTGAGTCAACCTTGAGCCGGTGAGATTAGAACCGCAGAACTGCAGATAACAGTCAGTTGAAGTGGCCTGCAGTACTGCACCCTAACCACTGCGCCACCTCGGCTCAGAGTATAACACTCCCAATGAAAGAAAACTCGCATGCTTCTGTTTCCCCAAAGTCCCATTTTATTAGAGATGCCATCTTGGCACATCTGGGAAAACCCAAATCTGAAAGCTTCCAGGTTTCCCCCACCAAGTTGAAAGTTCAAGACCCTGTACCAACAACACCCACAAGTCCATCCCATGGTCCAATCCTTCACGGCCACGAAGGGAGATTCCTCCCATCCAGATCCGCCCAGGTGCAGGGACAAAAGCAACCTTGAGTTTCTGAGAAAGAACGTTATTATGGCTACACATCACCCAACTCCGTATAATCCCCCCTCTCATTTTCCCACCGTAGAAAGTGTTGCAGGCCTGAAATCCAAAAAGGAAAAGATGGCTTCCAGGTCTGACACACAGTCTTAGATTCACGGATAGATCTTCACACTCTTGAAATGAACGAATGAATAAACGAGCAAATTGTTTCTTGCAAAAGCCCACTCCCCTTTTGCTCCTTTTTTATTTCCTATGGGAAGCCGACTCCTCGTCCCGATAAAACTCCTTTTATTTAGTTTAAAGTGAATTCCTCTCCAGCAAAGTCCTGGCCAACAGTCTTTCAAGAGATTTCACAACCACAGACCTTTGTCAGGCTTGGAGAGCTGCCAGGCCGATATCTTCCAAACGCCACTCTGTAGCAGACAATCCTTGGCAAGAAGTCAGGAACAGATCTTCACTCTAAGGAATTGAACTAATTGTCTCCTGCAAACTCCTCTCTCCTTTCGCTCCTCTTTTATTCCCTATGGGAGGGGCCATTCACCGTCCACCTGTGGCTTTATACTCCCGAGTCGGCCCTTGTTCCTTAGCTGTTCCCTTCTCCTGGCAGCTCTGAGCATGCACACACTGGGAATAGGCTCCTGCTGTTCTTCTGCCTCACTGATCTCTGACTCCGAAGGCAGCTGAGAACTGGCATACGGCTCTGGCCCCCTCTCTGCCTCCGACACAGACCCCTCGTCCGAGCCTTCCCCAGACTCCGGGACTGGCCCATGTTCCTCCCCACCCTCCCCACTGTCTGACTCTGCTGCCACATCCGCTGGCTGCTGGCGGGCCACAACAAGGCAAAACTAGAACTCACAGTGTCCCAGTTTCTAGTCCTATTCCTTGGATCACTACACTCAACCGAGCGTCTTGACAAGATTTATGTGTATATGATTTACAACTTCAGGGTTGACACCTGATGCAGGCTAAGGAGACAACCAGAGAGGGAGATTCAGTAGTTCAAATGACATATCTGTTTTGACCCAGGCTTCCCAAGAGCCTGAAGCAAACTCCTTGTCCCGACAAAAAACCTTTTTATTAATGGACTGTGAATTCTTCTGATTCACATCCGGCAAAGTCTTTCCAGGGAGGATTTACAGTCACAGACCTTATCTGGCTTGGAGAGCTGTCAGGCCGATCTCTGCAAAACTTGGCCAGGAGTCTTTGAGAGTCACAAACCAATTAAGTGGTCTCCTGCAAACTCCATTCCCCTTTCGCTCCTCTTTATTCCCTATGGGAGGGGCCATTCACCGTCCACCTGTGGCTTTATACTCCCGAGTCGGCCCTTGTTCCTTAGCTGTTCCCTTCTCCTGGCAGCTCTGAGCATGCACACACTGGGAATAGGCTCCAGCTGTTCTTCTGCCCCACTGATGTCTGACTCTGAAGGCAGCTGATAACTGTCAGACGGCCTTGGCTCCCTCTCTGCCTCTGACACAGAGCCCTCGGCCAAGCTTCCCCCAGCCTCCAGGAGTGGCCCATGTTCCTCTGCAACCTCCTCACTCTCCGACTCTGCTGCCAGCTCCGCTGGCCGCTGGGGGGGGGGCACTACACTTAGTTCACACCACATTGTATTTTTTAGAAGTGCGGAAATGTGAGAAAACACGTGGGTGTTAATCAGATTTTCTATACATATAAACCGTAATTAGATAAATGTAATTTTAAGTAAGATTAAAAAAAAACCTGCTTACTCTGGGATTCCTCACTTCTAAGCTTTGACAATTTTTGAGGAGGATAAATTCCATCTGGGGAAAAAGCAGACCTAAAACTTTCACACTGGCTTCATCAGCAAAAAAACAGTCAACGTGGTTACTAAATTAATCCATTTTCTGAGCTGGCATACTACTTTCCCCTGAATCTTGAACTACCGTATTTTATGGAGTATAAGACGCCACCGGAGTATAAGACACACTAAGATTTTGAAGAGGCAAATTAAAAAAAAAAAAGTTTTGCACTCTGCAGACCTCCCCAAAACGGCCCATTTGTCACGAAAATGGGCCCGTTTCATCAAAAAACGGGCATGCATAGCCTGGGGAATGGGGGAGGGGAAATTGAGCAAAAAACAGCTCATTTTTTTGTTCATTTCTGCCCTCCCCAGCCCCCAGGAGCACTCTGGAAGCCTCCTAAAGGCTCTGCACAGCCATTTTTGCAAAGGGGGCAGGGTTTCTGGAGGCAAAATATGCTGTATTCAGTGTATAAGATGCAGCCAGATTTTCATCCTCTTTTTTGAGGGAAAATGGTGCATCTTATACTCGGAAAAATACAGTAATGAGGCAGGTTGAATTTACAAGCTGCAAAAAGACTGATCAAAGAGAATATCAATTTTACCATGATCTGAAAATACAACTGCAAAACCTTTCATGGATGTGCAGGTGGACCTCAGCTTATGACCGCAATCATCACCATCTTTTAATGACCCAATAATCCCTAGTGGGGTGGAGTCAGGGCAACTGAATGGAGCAGAGTGTTTTACTGGCTGGATGCCCTTCCTGTCGCCAATGCGGAGTTTTAGTCAGCAGATATATTCTCATTGTGCCCAGACAGAGAATTATCTGCTTCTATCTGGGATCGAACTCACAGCCTCACTGATTGGGAGGCGGCAGCCCCAATTCCAGGTCACCACACCATTCCAGATTATGACTGCATTGGAGGCCAAAATTAGAGCCAAGGTGGCGCAGTGGTTAAATGCAGCACTGCAGGCTACTGCTAGATCAGCAGTTCAGCGGTTCAAATCTCACCGGCTCAGGGTTGACTCAGCCTTCCATCCTTCCGAGGTGGGTAAAATGAGGACCCAGATTGTTGGGGGCAATATGCTGACTCTCTGTAAACCGCTTAGAGAGGGCTGAAAGCCCTATGAAGCGGTATATAAGTCCACTGCTATTGCTATTGCTAAAATGCCTGTTGCTGAGCAAGACCGTTGTTAAATGAATTTTGCCCCAGTTTATGATCTTCCTTGCCACCGTTGTTAAGTGAATCATTGCAGATCTTAGTAACACGGTTGTGGGGTGAATCTGGCTTCTTCATTGAACTTTGCTCATCAGGAGGTTGCCCAAAGAGGATGACGTGACCTGGGACACTGCAACCGTCATAAATATGAATCAGTTGCCAAGTGTCTGAATTTTAATCACTTAACCATGGGGATGCTGGAGTGGCACGGTGGCCTAGAGGTGCAGCTCTTGCCTCACAATCAGAAGTCTGTGAGTTCGATCCTAGGCAGAGGCAAATATTTGGGCACAATGAAAATATATCTGTTGAGCAAAACTCTGCACTGGTGACAGGAAAGGCATTCGGCCATGAAAAACTCGGTTAGCTGCGTTCAGTTGTCCAGACTCCACCCCGCAAGGGATTGTGGTGGTTAAAAGGAGATGATGATGATGATGATGATTATGATGATGATGATGATGATGACGATAATGATGATGATGATGATGATGAACCCTGTGGATGCTGTAAAGGTTGGAAGTGTGAAAAACGCCCATACATCATTTTTCAAGTGCCATTATAACTTTGAATGGCTATTAAATGAAAGGTTGTAAATCAAGGACTGCCTGTATTTACCTAGGCTGTGTTATCTGTGTGGGGGTTTTTTCCGCCTTTATGATTCTAAAAGCTACTCAGTCTCTACCTGATCCTCATTGGCTTTCAATTCTGTTCCCCCCCCCCCAACAAACGTTTTATTGCTCTTGAAAAAGAACAGATCTTTTTGGCTTTACTTTGATGGTAGTTTTTCATCATAACCTTTGGCAAAATGTAAGATACCAGCATGGCTTAATTTTATCAAGTGCTTTGGATAGGAAGGTTTGTTCAATTATTGCCCTGTAAAAAAATGAACTCGGCTTAAGGGAACAATGGGAAGAGTAAAGTGAGAGCATTTAGGAACGGCAAGGATGCAAGAGGAACATGAGTATAAGACAGGGATGCTTCCAACCATAGTTTGAAACAGAAATAGGCAATGGTAAATCTAGAGTCACTCAGTTCAGCTTAACTCAAGTCAAGTCAACTCATCTTAGTTCAGCCAAACTGAAGACAGCTGCGCTCAAGCCAAGTCAAATCAGCTCAACTCAGCTTAACTCAGCTCAATTCAAGACAGTTTAGCTCAGCTCAACTCAAGAGAACTCAGCTCAAGCCAAGTCAACTCAGTTCAGCTCAGCTCAACTCAATTCAGCTCAATTCAAGACAGGTTAGCTCAATCCAAGTCACTTAGCTCAACTCAACTCAACAACTCAAGAGAGCTCATCTCAAGCCAACTCAGTTCAGCTCAATTCAGCTCAGCTCAACTCAACTCAGAGGCTCAATTCAAGATACTTTAGCTCAAGCAAAGTCAGCTCAGATCAACTCACCTCAACAGAGCTTAGCTCAAGCCAGGTCAACTCAGTTCAGTTCAGTTCAATTCAGCTCAACTCAACTCAGTTTAGCTCAAATCAAGACAGTTTAGCTCAAGCTGTCACTCAGCTCAGATCAACTCAACTCAAGAGAGCTCAGCTCAAGCCAAATCAACTCAGTTCAACTCAATTCAGCTCAGCCCAACTCAATCCAGCTCAATACAAAACAGTTTAGCTCAAGCCAAGTCAACTCAGTTCAGCTCAATTCAGCTAAACTCAAATCAATTCAGCTCAATTCAAGCCAGGTTAGCTCAAGCCAAGTCACTTAGCTCAATTCAACTCAACTCAAGAGAGCTCAGCTCAAGCCAACGCAGTTCAGCTCAATTCAGCTCAGCTCAACTCAAATCAGGCTCAATTCAAGACAGTTTATCTCAAGCAAAGTCAGCTCAGATCAACTCAACTCAAGAGAGCTCAGCTCAAGCCAAATCAACTCAGTTCAGCTCAATTCAGCTCAACCCAACTTGGTCCAGCTCAATACAAAACAGTTTAGCTCAAGCAAAGTCATCTCAGCTCAACTCAACTCAAGTCAAGAGAACTCAGCTCAAGCCAAATCAACTCAGTTCAGCTCAATTCAACTCAATTCAGCTCAATTCAAGACAGGTTAGCTCAAGCCAAGTCACTTAGCTCAACTCAACTCAAGAGAGTCCAGCTCAAGCCAACTCAGTTCAGCTCAATTCAGCTCAGCTCAACTCAACTCAACTCAACTCAGTTAGGCTCAATTTAAGAGACTTTAGCTCAAGCAAAGTCAGCTCAGATCAACTCAACTCAAGAGAGCTCAGCTCAAGCCAAATCAACTCAGTTCAGCTCAATTCAGCTCAAACCAACTCAGTCCAGCTCAATACAAAACAGTTTAGCTCAAGCAAAGTCATCTCAGCTCAGCTCAACTCAAGTCAAGAGAGCTCAGCTCAAGCCAGGTCAACTCAGTTCAGCTCAACTCAATTCAGCTCAATTCAAGCCAGGTTAGCTCAAGCTGTCACTCAGCTCAGATCAACTCAACTCAAGAGAGCTCAGCTCAAGCCAACTCAGTTCAGCTCAGTTCAGCTCAGCCCAACTCAACTCAGTTAGGCTCAATTCAAGACACTTTGGCTCAAGCAAAGTCAGCTCAGATCAACTCAACTCAAGAGAGCTCAGCTCAAGCCAGGTCAACTCAGTTCAGTTCAGTTCAATTCAGCTCAACTCAACTCAGTTTAGCTCAATTCAAGACAGTTTAGCTCAAGCAAAGTCATCTCAGCTCAACTCAACTCAAGTCAAGAGAGCTCAGCTCAAGCCAAGTCAACTCAGTTCAGCTCAAGACAGCTCAGCTCAACTTGATAGTTTAGCTCAAGCCGTCAACTTAGCTCGGCTCAAGCCAAGTCAGCTCATCTCATCTCAACTCATCTCAACTCAACTCAGGACAACTCTCCTCTCAGCTCAGCTCAGCTCAGCTCAGCTCAGCTTAGTTCAGCCCAATTCAACTCAACTCAACTGAACTCAACTCAATGCAGCTCAAGTCAGGTTAGGTCAGCTCATTCAGCTTAGCGCAACTCAATGCATTTCATCTCAGTTCCTCTGCCTGCGCATGCTTAAAACCAGACAAGAAAGCTATAACGTGAGCCGTAAAATTAGCTTAGCATGGTTTAAGGAGGAAATGTGTGTGGTTAAATAAAATTGATTTGTTTGAAGTTAAAACAGTGGGAAAAGACCACTTAAATCATGGCCGAGGATGAGATAGACAGCCTCACAAGCAGTGAGTAACACTGAATTCTCCAAATTGTGCAGGCAGTGTTGAACACTGCAAGTGAGGGGAAGTCACGGCCATGTCCGGGCCAAATCCTGCTTAACAAATTGCTATTGCAGCGTAGCAATTTAATCCGTGAGTATGCAAAGGTTACAGAAGACAAGATGGGTGGGAGTGGGGTCTAATTTTAACCCATCTGTGTTCCTTTGGCATCTGACTGCAGCTGCAAGCAATGTCATGAGATCTTATTGCACAGGAAGAATGATGCACAGCTGGGAAGGAAGGGAGGACGAGTGCCTTAAGAGAAACCCAAGACAACTGGTGGGCATCTGGACTTGCCACGAGACTTGGGTTCCGGCAGTTGGCCACAAATGTGGGAGGGGTCCCCAGCTCTTGTCAAACCAGCATGTGCCACGAAGCATCAGAGGAGAGAAGCAAATGTCCAGCTGCCTAGGAAGCAGCTGCCAAGAAGGCAGAGAAGTTAGGACATAGAATCAAGATCCCGTGAAGTGTGCATACCACTTTATAATGCCTTGGGAAGGCCACACTTGGAATGCGGCATTCAGTTTTTGGTTGCCATGATTATAAAATTTTGTTTGGCAAGGAGTCTTGTTTGGCAAGGAAGGAAGGAGAAAGGGAGGAGAAGAAGGAAGGAGAAATAAGGCAGGCAGGCAGGAAGGAAGGGGGAAGGAGAAAAGGGGAGGGAGGGACAAAGGAAACAAGGAAGGGAGGAGAAAGGGAGGAAGGGGAAATAGGGAGGAAGGAAGGAAGGAGAAATAAGGCAGGCAGGCAGGAAGGAAGGAAGGGGGAGGAGAAGGAAGAAGAAATGGGGAGGAACAAAGGAAGGGAGAAGGGAGGAAGGGGAAATAGGGAGGAAGGAAGGGAGAGGAAGAAGAAAGGAGAAAGGAGAAAGGGAGGGAGGGACAAAGGAAGCAAGAAAGGAAGGAGAAAGGGAGGAAGGGGAAATAGGAAGGAAGGAAGGGAGAGGGAGAAGGAAGAAGAAATGGGGAGGGACAAAGGAAGGGAGAAGGGAGGAATGGAAAATAGGGAGGAAGGAAGGGAGAGGAAGAAGGAAGGAGAAAGGGAGGGAGGGACAAAGGAAGGAAGGAAGGAAGGAAGGAGAAAGGGAGGAAGGGGAAATAAGGAAGGGGGAAGGAGAAGGAAGAAGAAATGGGGAGGGACAAAGGAAGGGAGAAGGGAGGAAGGGGAAATAGGAAGGAAGGAAGGGAGAGGAAGAAGGAAGGAGAAAGGGAAGGAGGGACAAAGGAAGGAGAAAGGGAGGAAGGGGAAATAGGAAGGAAGGGAGAAGAAGAAGGAAGGAGAAAGGGAGGGAGGGACAAAGGAAGGAAGGAAGGAGAAAGGGAGGAAGGGGAAATAGGGAGGAAGGAAGGAAGGGGGAAGGAAAGGAAGGAGAAATGGGGAGGGAGGGACAGAGGAAGGAAGGAGAAATAGGGAGGAAGGAAGGTTTCCCATTGACAGTGGAGGCCATGGGTGTTGGTTCAAGGAATGGTTCAACAGGGTGTGGTTCTTTGGAGCCACGCCTACTTTTAAAAGCGGGCGGGGCAGTTGGCTTTCAGAGTTTTTCTTGGGTTTCCCTGCTCTTCTCTCAACCCAGAAGGACATTTCTTCCAACAAGTAAAACAAATGATTCAACACAGCCCCTGCCCTCCAACTTATTTTTTTTAAAAAATTTAGAGAGCTGGTGGTGGGTGGTGGAAATCAATACGACTAAAGTTGAATATTACTGGGCCTGATGCAGATGTTACTTCTCGTGCTATTTGGCACACTCCTTCTACTCCCAGACTGGCTGAGTTTTTGCATCATCTTTTTTTCTGTCCCTTCCACTTTCTTAAAAGAGCTTGACAATCACACATCAAGTCTCATTCCTCTTTCCAGCCACCAGACCCCCTCCCACCCCCACCCCACCCCCCAAAATCAGATAGAAGCAGACGTAAGGGAAGTTTGAGGCGACCTCCCTTCTTTCCATCCGAATAACAATGGCCATATGGAAGGCGGTGCAGACAACTTCACAAAAGAGCCACCTGCTTTTTGCAGGCAATAAAGCTACACTTTTGAGGAAAGGACATTTCTAGAAGAAGGTCAATAAGTCACACTGAGGAAGGAGAAGGGGGAAAAGGCTAAAAGACTTTTGAGAACTTTCTGGGTGTGCTTCAAAGGATCCACAATGGTCAAGCTTGTAAACGAGAAGGAATTTAGATCCTTTTAATTGATTCCCCCCCTCCAATAATTGAACTGGGCAGTTCCCGTGACTTGTCTCAGCTTCTGCCAACCTAGCAGTTCGAAAGCACGTAAAAAATGCAAGTAGAAAAATAGGAACCACCTTTGGTGGGAAGGGAACAACGTTCCGTGCGCCTTCGGCGTTGAATCATGCCGGCCACATGACCACGGAGACGTCTTCGGACAGCGCTGGCTCTTCGGCTTTGAAACGGAGATGAGCACTGCCCCCTAGAGTCGAGAATGACTAGCACATATGTGCAAGGGGAACTTTTTACCTTTATGCTAACAGGCATTAAAAAAATAATAACAAATAAAGATAAATGAATAAATAAGCTCCCCCCACCCACTTTTTAAAGCATTGTTTTCCTGCCGGCTTGAGTGAACAGGATCTGTGCGATCCTCAGCTTTTTTTTTCTTTTTACTACTGCTTTGCAGGATGAAAGACAATCGTCCCCACCGATTTGCGCGAAGGGGTGTAAACCAATAACATTTCACTCCTGGATCACTCCGTTACGCGGCGCTAGGGACTCGAACCGCCGAACTTCCGACCTTTCTGATTGACAAGCTCAAAGGAATGGCAGTAATTTGTTAGCTAACTAACAAAGATAACACAAATGTAAATGAAGAAATAACAATTTAGTGTTAGATCAATAATAAATTCTTCAATTAACCAGTCATGGACCCTTGTTCAAAATTCGGCTATTCTGAGATTCTGGCTCTATAGACACAGCAGAATTATGGTAACTTGGTCATGAAACATAAACGTGTATTTTGTGAACTCACACAAGTGACCCACTTAACAAACCCAGAGTGGGTTAGATTTAGCTTCAAATAGACCTGGTTTTGTTTATGAATAAATGTCTCTCTCCTGCCGCCCATTCAATATTATGGATTTACAGTAGTGGCCTTTTTTCATTAAGGAGAGTGATGCAAAGTCCTAGAGTGGTCTCATTTTCATGGGTTGCCTCTCTGGTTACTCTTTCTCTTCTTGGTAGTCTTCACTTCATTCAGGGATGAAACCCAGCTTGGTGTTGCAGTGAAGGTGCTGGAGTATAAATTAGGAGACAGTGAGTTCTAGTCCCGCTTTAGGCATGAAAACTGGCTGGGTGACTTTGGACCAATCACCAGGAGATGGTGAGTTCTAATTCCACCTTAGGCACGAAAGCTGAGTTTGGACCAATCACCAGGAGATGGTGAGTTCTAGTCCCACCTTAGGCACGAAAGCTGAGTTTCGACCAATCACCAAGAGATGGTGAGTTCTAGTCCCACCTTAGGCACGAAAGCTGAGTTTGGACCAATCACCCAGAGATGGTGAGTTCTAGTCCCACCTTAGGCACAAAAGCTGAGTTTGGACCAATCACCAGGAGATGGTGAGTTCTAATCCCACCTTAGGCACCAAAGCTGAGTTTCAACCAATCACCAAGAGATGGTGAGTTCTAGTCCCACCTTAGGCACGAAAGCTGAGTTTGGACCAATCACCAAGAGATGGTGAATTCTAGTCCCACCTTAGGCACGAAAGCTGAGTTTGGACCAATCACCAGGAGATGGTGAGTTCTAGTCCCACCTTGGGCACAAAAGCTGAGTTTGGACCAATCACCAGGAGATGGTGAGTTCTAGTCCTACCTTAGGCACGAAAGCTGAGTTTGGACCAATCACCAAGAGATGGTGAGTTCTAGTCCCACCTTAGGCACGAAAGCTGAGTTTGGACCAATCACCAGGAGATGGTGAGTTCTAATCCCACCTTAGGCACGAAAGCTGAGTTTGGACCAATCACCAAGAGATGGTGTGTTCTAGTCCTGCCAGGCATACAAAACCAACTGGGTGACTTGGGGATAGCCATTCTCTCTCAGCCCAACCAAAGGGTTATTGTGAGGAAAACAGAAGGCAGAAGCATTTAGCTACACTTTTCATTTTATTTTTGAGTTGCACAAAAGAGAGGCAGAATATAAATGTAGTAAAAGGTATATCTAGTAATAAAGGCAATAATTACCATATCTATTAATAAAAGCTGCCCGGAGTGGCCTGCAAAATAAGAAAATTAATAAATAATACATAAGTAAACCCCAGCCACGTGTGGAGATTTAAAAGTGCAGAAAAAGTACATCTAATTTCTACTTCCAATTATATATATTTTAAAATAAAATCTTATTAGTCTGACAGTCTTTTTTTGCAGCAAGGATAGGAAAATGGCCAGAGTTCAGTTTCTGTCATATCTGATACCAGCCTAGGGATGGGACAGTGGGATCCTGTGTGTTGCATGAGGGCATTTTATATGGAAGAGCCCTTCATAAGACCCTTTTGTACAGGTAGCTCTCAACAAGAGTTCATTTAGTGCAGTGGTCACCAACTGGTGGTCCATGAACATTTTTTGGTGGGCTGCAGAAAAATTATTTTCATTTTTTATATTGCACTAAATACTATTTCTCTTTTTTTAAAAATTCGTTAGTGGTCCGTTGTTGTAATATAGTTCCTTCTGTAGGTGTGGGTCACCCATGGCCCAGTTCATAACAGGGCATGCAGAGCCACGCTGAACCACACAGGAGAAAACAAACTCCTAAAACTCCATAACATCCTGATAGTTCATAACATAACATCCTGAGATGTGCCCTACCAATGACGCCCAGGATTTGACCATATATAGACAGAACTTCCCTGAGCAGTAGATTAGAAATTGTACTTTTACAGGCTGTTTTTAACCACATGCTATTGCTCCTCCTGCCTTTGTCCTATCTCAATAAAAGGGGCTCTCAGACCCCCAATCTGGGTCGCTCCATCCCGAGAAAGATCGTGTCCTGTCTTTTCTCCACATTGGCCTCATGGACGAACCACGGGAACCTCACAGTCCGTGGGATTTAAAATTATGAATTTAGTGGTTCCCTGAGGACTGAAAGGTTGGAGACCTCCGATTCATAAGCTACAACACTGAAAAAAGTGACTTATGACTGTTTTCCATACATATGACCTTTGCGGCATACCCATGGTCACGTGATCAAAATTCAGGCACTCGGCAACTGACTCATAGTTATGACGGTTGCGCTGCCCCCAGGGTCATGTGATCCCCTTTTGCGACCTTCTGACATGCAAAGTCAAGGGGGAAGCCCGATTCACTTAGCAACCATGTTACTAACTTACCAACTGCAACGATTCAGAAATGTGGCCAGAAAGATCGTAAAATGGGGGCAAAACTCTCTTCACAACTCTCTCGCTTAGCGACAGAAGTTTTGGGCTCAGCCGTGGTCGTAAGTCGAGGAAAACCTGTATGTTGCGTGAAAGCAATTTGTGTTGAAAAAACCCTTAAGGAGAACATAAGGTATAGATAAAGTTTGGTTCACCGACAAAAAGGCGCCCAACAAAAGCGCGCCCGACTAAACCGCGGTGACAAAACCACGAGTTCTAAACCGCGCTGACGAATGAGCACTGAAGCGCGCCGACAACAGCGCGCCGACAGAAGCGCGCTGTAAACCTAACTCTAACCATACTTAAAACACGCTGTTGTCAGCGCGCTGTTGTCGGCACGTTGATGACGTCACGGCGCGCATTGATGATGTTGCGGATGTAGCGCTGTGGTTTTGTCAGCACGCTTTTATCATGCGCGCATTTGTCGGGTCACGTAAAGTTTCCCCTCGCACATAAGTGATAGTCTTTCCTGGCTCTAGGGGGCGATGCTCATCTCCATTTCAAAGCCAGCACTGTCCGAAGACGTCTCCATGGTCATGTGGCCAGCATGACTAAATGCCAAAGGCGCACGGAACGTTGTTACCTTCCCACCAAAGGTGGTTCCTATTTTTCTATCTGCATCTTTTATGTGCTTTCGAACTGCTAGGCTGGCAAAAGCTGGGACAAGTCATGGGAACTTACATGGCACTAGGGATTTGAACCACTGACCTTTCTGATTGACAAGCTCAGCGTCTTAGCCACTGAGCCACCACATCCCCTTAAGGAGAACATAACTTCTCTATAATCCAAAGTTTAGGCAGATCCTTCCCTTGCTCGGCTTCAAACCTTTTGGTGAAATCTGTTGTAAGAACAGATTGAGAAGTTTGCCAGCTATTCAAAGTTTGAAATCGCACAAGAGTGTGTGTGTGTGTCGGGGGAAGAACAAAAGTTTTAGTAACAGGCACAAATAGTCCCCTCCTCCCAATAGAGACAACCAAAGACCTGGCCCTCAGGTTGGAAAACAAGTTACTCCTTGACTTACAGCCACAATTGAGCCTGCTTCTGTCGTTCGGCGAGAACATTTGTTAAGCGACTTTTGCCGTTTTGCAACCTTTCTTGCCAGTTAAGTGAATCCCTGCAGCTGTTAACTCAGTAACACGGCCGTTCATGTGAATCCAGAGTCCCCATCGACCTTGCCTGTCAGAAGGTCGCAAAAGGAGAATCACAGGAAACACCCTACCCCCCGTGGGGGGGGGGGGAATGGGACACTGCAACCGTCATAAAGATGAGTTGGTCTCCAAGTGTCCGAATTTCAGTCACGTGACCGTGGGGATGTTGAAATGGTCTCAACAATGAAAAATAACAGTCGGAAGTGTGAAGGGACATGGTGGCTCAGTGGCTAAGACGCTGAGTTTGTTGATCAGAAAAAGTTGGTAGTTCGGCGGTTCGAATCCCTAGCGCCGCGTAACAGAGTGAGCTCCCGTTACTTGTCTCAGCTTCTGCCAACCTAGCAGTTCGAAAGCATGTAAAAAATGCAAGTAGAAAAATAGGAACCACTTTTGGTGGGAAGGGAACGGCGTTCTGTGTGCCTTCGGCCTTTAGTCATGCCGGCCACGTGACCACGGAGACGTCTTCGGACAGCGCTGGCTTCTTCAGCTTTGAAACTGAGATGGGCACTGCCCCCTAGAGTCAGGAACGACTAGCACAGATGTGCCAGGGGAACCTTTCCTCACCTGTGGAAAAAAAACAGTCCCAAGTTAAACGTTTCAGGGCTCTTGAAAAAAATGAGGACCCGGATTGTTGTTGGGGGCAATATGCTGACTCTGTAAACCGCTTAGAGAGGGCTGAAAGCCCTATGAAGCGGTATATAAGTAACTGCTATTGCTATTGCTCTTGTCACTTTGAAGGGTCCCTAGACGGGCGGTTGTAAACCGAGGACTACTTATAAGCATACCCCCACCCCTCTCTTTTTGCAGCCTCCGTTGTTTCCCCCAAACCCTCCCTGGCTTTGCAATCCCTGCGCCCTGTGGGAGTCACGCTTCTTTCCATGCCGCCGGCTTATTGTCTTCGCTCTGGGTCGAAGTCGCTTTTCTTCCATCCGCCCCTCCTCGCGGCGCCTTTGCACCCCCCCCCCCACGCGCGCGACCCCGACCCCCCACGCTCCCCACCCTCATCCCCAAACCACGTCCGTCCGGCCCCATCTCGCCCGCTTTCTTTCCCACGACGCGGCTGCTTTTGGCCTCTCCTCCTCTCACGTCCAGGGCGCCCCGGGACGAGGTGACGGACGGACGGACGGAGCTGCTGCTGCTGCTGCCCGCCTCGCCCAACCCTACCCCCCCCCACAGGCTCCTCCGCCGGCCGCTGCAGGACTCCGGCAGCGCTCGGCTCGCCTTTCGGTTCCGCGCGGCCGCTGCGTCCTGGCGCGTCGGCAAGGGGCAGCAGCTGCTGTTTGCGCCGCCACAGGGTCTCTCTCTCTCTCTCCTCAGCGGCCTCTTTTTTCCCCTCAGCAGCACCGGACCTCCCCCCCCCACCACGGTGGGCGGCGCCCCCTCCCCAGCAGCGCCTTCCTGATTGGGTCTTCCAATCAGCCGCGCGCGCCTCTTCCCCCCACCCCCCACGCCCCAGCCGGATTGGGGAGGCGCGCGGCCGCCGCCGCCGCCGCAACCCCTCGCTCGACGCCGAGCCCCGGCTGTCATTGGCTGCCGTCCCCTTTGTGAGGCGAGCAGCTGCGGGCTCAGCTCCACATTTGAATGTATCGAGGGGAGCGGCGAGGAACCATTTCCATGGGCCAGCTGTCTTCCCGGAGCCCGCCGCTGCCGCCGCTGCCGCCGCCTCCTCCTCTTCCCTCGCCGCCTCCGCCGGAGCAGCCGAGCGCAGCCCTGCCGCCGTCGCGGGAGACGGCCGCCTCCGACTAAGGAGGAGGAGGAGAAAAGAGAACCGCCGAGCGGGCAAATCAGCCCCCCGGGCACCGCATCGTCTCGTCGCTGCTACCCTCGCCGCCGCCGCCGCCGCCGCCTTCGCAGGATGGTATTGGTTCACGTCGGCTATCTTGTTCTTCCAGTGTTCTCTGTGCGAAACAGAGGTATCTCTCTCGCTTTATCGCGTCTTTTCTGGGCCAGCCTGGCAAGTGGGCAGCAGGGGGTCGTGTGAACGCTTTCCCGGAGGGTCAGAGGTGGAGAAAGAGAGCGAGAGAGAGAGAGAGAGAGAGAAAGGAAAAGGAGGAGGGGGAGGGCAGCGGACGCGTGTCTGTCCCGGGCAAGGCGAAGAGGGGGTCCCGCGGGAAGGAACAATACGCCTCCACCCCCCCTCCCCACGCTGCCTGAACGCCCCCTCCCCACCCAACCCATCCACCCCATCAAGGGGAGGGGGAAGGAGGAGGAGGAGGCGGCTTTTGGAAAGCGGGACAAAAGGTGCCAAGGGGGTCGGGGGGCAGAGCGACCCCAGGAGGAGGAGGAGGAAGAGGATGGAAGGGGGTGGGTGGCTGATCCCGATGAAGGCTGCCGGGCGTTGAGACAGAGAGAGAGAGAGAGAGGTGGGGCAAAGGAAGGAGGATCGGGGGATCTAACAACAAATCCCAAGATCGCTTTGGGTGTGTGTGTGTGTGTGTTTCTCTTTGGGGGTGGGGAGTTGAAGGGGGGGGCTCCTCCTGGGTCGAGAAGAATGGGCGGCCCCTCCCTCCCTCCCCCCTCTCGGGTTAGCTCCATTTGCTTTCTCCCCGGTGGACCCCTCCCTCCCCTCCTGCTTTCTCTCCCCCCCCCCCCGCTCCGCCTAACAATAATCGCTCCCTGCCTTGCCTGGACCCTTTCTCTAACGACCCCAGATCGTAACCCGCTTCTTTAGGGGTGGGGGGTGGGTGGCGGCGGGGGGGAGGCGGAGTTGCTTTGGGGAGGGGTCGAGCGGGCGTTTCTATACCTGCTGCACCCTTGAACGGGGTTTGTTCCGTGCCAGGAAGAGGGGGCGGTGGTCCCGACGCTGGATCCGGATCCCCCCTCCCCTAAGCTTTGCAACGGGGTTTGAAGCGGCTCTCCTACCTATCCTCCTCCCCCCCCACCCCTTTCTTTCTCCCCCACCTCTGGCTCCTTGTGAACTCTGCTTAACCCCCCCCCCTCCCCGCCCGGGAATCTATTTTTATATTGGCTTCTCCGGCGAATTTGATTCCTTTTGGGGGGGGCGGGGGTGGGTTGGGGGGCGTCCAGGCTCTACCCCTCCTCTTTTCGTTATGGTTGGCGACCGAGGTGCATTTTCTCTTGCCTTCCCCCCCTTCACCCCCCCCCCGGTTATTGCTACCTCGCCCCCCCCCACGCCTTCCCTCCCTGTGGAATTTCCGCCTGGCCAACCACACACACACACACGCACACACAAAGTTGTGCTGCTGCGCCTTTTAATCCGAGATGCACCACAGTTGCCTCCAGAAATCCTAAACCTCGGGGTTAGAGGGGCGGCCAGCCTTGGTCTCTCTGTTGATTCTTATTATTCCAAGTGACTTTTTAATATGGGATGTGTATCTGTGCATATTTCAACCCCCCCTCCCTCCCCCGCATATATTTCTCAGTTCCACCCCATTTCCCATAAGCGACACAAAGGACTGGAGCCTTTATAATTTCCTCCTCCCATTTTTTTGCTCTTTATTTTTCCTTTTTCCTCCCCATCCTTTTAGTTTCCTTTCCCTCCCGATCCAAAATGCATTTGGCTCTTCATCATTCTTTCCTTCTCTCTCCCCCCCCCCCACCCTCTTTGAGATTTCTGGAGTGGATCGATTCTCCACCCCCACCCCCCTGGCCCTTTTAACCCTTTAAATTTAAGAAGCCAATGGTAGATGTTGGTTTTACTGCACCCAGCCTTGGAGGCTCATTTCCACCTGGGGTTGGGGTGCGCACATCAACCCCTAGTAGGAGAAAGCTTTAAATCCAAGGAGCAGAATTCTGCCCCCTCTGTAGGGTTTCCTGCCTAAGCAGGGGGCTGGACTAGAAGACCTCCAAAGTCCCTTCCAACTCTGTTATTCTATTCTATTCTATTCTATTCTATTCTATTCTATTCTCTCTTCTATTCTATTCTCTATTCTATTCACCCAAGTTTTACTTCCTTGGGTCAAGCCTTTTTTGAACAAACCTCTTTCCTTTTAAAGCCCCCCTCCAATCTGGTCTTGGCTCGAGCTGGTCCTTTTAAGACACCCGTGTCAGCTGGAGTCCTTTTAAGACACCCGTGTCAGCTGGGGTCCTTTTAAGACACCCGTGTCAGCTGGAACTCAAAAGACCCCTGCCCCAACATTGCTACAATTCTCTCTCCACTCACCCACCCACCCACCCACCTGCCCTCCTCCTCCTCCCCTCTCCCCGACTGTACATGTGTAGCATAACTGCTTAATTTTTGCACATCGTGCACATTATGCTTATTTGAACTGCAGCCTCCTTTAGTGTGATGATGGGACGGTGGGCATTTTCCTGCATCGATCCAACTTGGTTTTATTTTATTTTTTGGTTCCTTTTATTGTTTTGATTTATTTATCAAGTTTCTCCCCCCTCCCCCTTCATTGTGTAGATCCGTGAATGGTCCACCTTTTGCCATGTGCCTTGTTAGTTCTCTGGCTCTGCATTTTAGCTCTAATGTTGACACCTCTTTAACCATTTCCTGTACCCATCTAAGGAACAGCACTGGCATTTTAAGTAGAAGTATCCTCTCTCTCTCTCTCTCTCTCTCTCTCTTCTGCAGACCCTACCAGGCAAGGGTGGGTGGGAAGGAAAGCAAACTTGAATTGATAAAGGCTTATAAATGGGGGAGGGGGAGTAATTTTTGCCTCCCCTGTTTCTTCCCTCGTGTGTGTGGCTTAGAAGTGGAAGAATAAAGGCTAAAGATTAAACCCCAAAGCCACTTCAACTATTGGTTTGGTTCAAAAAAATAAATAAATGAAGGTCTGCAGGAGATCTATTGCTAAAAGGATGTGACCTTCATCACAAACGTGTTTTCCCCCCTCCCTTTTTAAAAAATAAATAAACGGGCAAGGATGTCATTTCAAAAATGAGTAATTGTAAAGAGGGGGTAAAAATTCCATGGTGTTCTGCTTTCTTCCTTTTTAAAAAAAAATTGTTTTGTTTCGGAAGAGGTCTCTGCTCTCTGGGTTTTGTTAAGTACAGAACACACCCACTGAGAAAGGCATGGGGGCATTGGATTAAGTAAATTTTTGATTTCATTTTTATTTTTGGCAATCTAAGACTTTGAGAGAGGATACTGATACTTAAAAACGGAAGCCTTTAAGTCACCAAGCTTTCTTGTGAAAAGGGAAAAATAAAGAAATAGCAGACAGATCTGATTGTTCAATCATGTTTCTCTTTAGCTGTCATTGTTTAATAGATTAGGAAAAAAAACAACAACAACAACCTCAGGCCATTTTCAATATAGCTTGTAGTTTTATAACGCCATTTTTTGTATCTTCATCCTGTTTAGAGAAATACATTTGCACTGTAAATTCCTGTTCAGTGGATTCATTTTGCTTTCAATTGTGAGGCTCGCTTTGATCAACGCTACTTCCAATTTTGCCCGCTTCAAACCCAATGATTATTTTGCATCTGGGTTTCCTCTTCCGAGGATGGACAATAGCTTTCCAGTTTAAAAAAAGAAAAAATCCTGGCTCTTAAAAAAAAAAAAGAATTGGATTTACAACAAGGCCATTAAGACCAGGCATACTGTGTCACTTTTGTGCCAAGCCTTATTTAAATTTATTTCCCTGCTGATAACAGGAGAGCAAGCTTTCCCTGTGTGCACACAAAAGGATACCGCATATCTTTGCACACTGCATATGACATATGAATGCCGCACGCACACACACACAAACATACACCCTCGGGGGGGAGGGGACCAGTATCTTTTCCAACAATTGGACTTAACAATATTTTTCTTAAAAATCTGGTCCCTAGGAAACATCCTGCCCATATGGGTCCCTTGTTTTCCACCCCCACCCCCCCAAAATTCAGCACCAACTATTTGACTGTCCCTCTAATCCAAACGGTGATATTTGGGGGCCGCATTGAGGGTGGGGTGACGCAGGGCAGGGAAACCCACCCACCCACCCACCCCTGGCCTAAAAGAGGCTAGAGACAGTGGATATATAACGCTTGAGCAAAATGATTCTCCATTCAACAGGGATAACATTTCTTTCTGCTGTGCTGGATTTTTTACTTCCTGTTCTTATTTTGTGGGTAAATTTTTTTCTGTATCCAGATATCCTTTGGTTGTGTATCTCTCTTCCTTTTTTCTTGTACTAAAACTTGAAGCATGGTCTGTATGTTTTTTACATTACCTAGTTTTCTCCTGATTGTAAATCTCTTTTTTGTAGAGACATACCTGCTGAAATGTAATGTGCCCATAAGCCTTTATACATCTACTCATTTTTATGCTGCTTCTGTTTTTGTTGCCTCTTCACACGGCATGGTTGGGGTGGGGGTGGGGGCGGCTCCCCCCCCCTTTTGCCTTTTTGTATTGTGTGCATGACAACATTGTTACGACACAGTTCCACTAATACTAATATACAATCTCTCAATAAAGAACTAGTTTTCCTATATTAATCCTAGTGTGCTTTTTCTATTTGCTGTTTCCCCTCATTTATCGTTGTATTCCTGATGTTTTAGATTATTTCCCCCCCCCCACCCCCCACCCCGCCCACCCCTCGCTTTCCCATTTAGCCTGACCCCCTTCTCCCATTTGAGTGAATGAAAAGACATTTTCCCCCCTTTTTTGGAGGGGTGGTAACTGTTTTCTTATCCCATGGCTGTGATCTCTCAGCTTTCTCAATACACATCCTATATTATGATTGGGGAGGGGGGGGTTGTTATTCTCTCCCGTGCACAGAGGGACTGTATCCAGGCTGAACCACGGATAAAAAGAACATATAAACATGCACACGTCAATGGGGAAGCAAGAGGGGGCACCCCTCTTTCAAGATTTCCATATTTTTTTATTGACCATCAAACCAAGACGTGGGAGCAGATATCAAAAGGGTGGGTGGGGGGTGTCAGGGAAAGGAATTGATGAAATGCAAGGAATTCCTCGGCTTTTGACCGCAATCCAACTCAACATTTCGAGACGGTTATCGAGCGAAGGTGTCCATATTTTATTGCTCATCACACCAGGATGGGGGGAAGCAGATTTCAGAAGGGGGTCAGGGAAAGGAATCCAGTGAAATGCAGGGAGTTCCTCGACTTAACGACTGCCATAGAGCCCAACATTTCTGTTAAACGAGACGGTTGTTTAAGCAAAGGTGTCCATATTTTATTGCTCATCACACCAGGATGGGGGGAAGCAGATTTCAAAAGGGGTCAGGGAAAGGAATCCAGTGAAATGCAGGGAGCTTACGACTGCCATCGAGCCCCAACATTTCTGTTCAGCGAGACCGTCAGCAAGCGAATCTTGCTCCGTTTTGCGACCTCTCTGGCCACGGCAGTTAAGTTAACCCCAGTTCACTTAAACGGCCGCCGTTGCAAAGCTAAGCAACATGGTTGTTAAGCGAATCTGGCTTCCCCATCGACTTTGCAATAGCAATAGCAATAGCAATAGCAGTAGACTTATATACCGCTTCATAGGCCTTTCAGGCCTCTCTAAGCGGTTTACAGAGAGTCAGCATATTGCCCCCAACAATCTGGGTCCTCATTTTACCCACCTCGGAAGGATGGAAGGCTGAGTCAACCCTGAGCCGGTGAGATTTGAACCGCTGACCTGCTGATCTAGCAGTAGCCTGCAGTGCTGCATTTAACCACCGCCCCACCTTGGCTCTCTTGCGTTGAGACAGAGATCACGCAACCACTGGGATGCTGCAATTGTAGTGGGGAAAACAGTCATAAGCCATTTTTCCTCTGTGCCGTTGTAACTTTGAACGGTCACTAAAGCGGGTGGTCATAAGCCGAGGACTCCCTATATTGAACGGACATGGAGGCAGGGGCCCTTAGTTTTTCTCCCATGTCCTTGCGATTTCCTTGATAGTGTAAATGGGGGGGGAGGGCAGCCCTATGAAGCCATTCTTCCCCCTGGACTGGGGAGCGGTGGTGTTGGGGGGCTACGGGGGGGGGGCAGATGTGCATGCACGCTAAATGTGCATAGAGTCAGACCTACACGGACACTGGGAAAAAGGAATACGCAGCTTTTGACTCGTTCTCCAAAGCCGCCTGCAGAACCGATCATAACCTAGAGATTCCTTTGGAAATGAATTTCGGCGTGTTTGGAAATGAATTTCGGCGCATCAGGCTTGTCTCCCAAAACCAGGGGACATTCGTAGAAGAAGCGGCCTCAGATAAGGCACTCAGAGGGGCCGGAGAGCCTCTGGAGGCTTTTTCCGTTTTTAAAAAGGTCTCATTTGGCTAAGCGAAATGGTAGTCCTTCGACTTACGACCACCGTGGAGCCCAACACATTTCTGTTGCGAAGTGGGGGAAGTGAGCTGGGCTCCCTATTGATGACTTTTCTTGCCACGTTCGTTAAAGGAATCGCTGCTGTTGTTAAATGAGTAACCCAGTGGTTAAGTGGATCTGGTTGTCACAAAAAAGGGGGGATCTCATGACCCAGGGACACTGCAACCATCATAAATGCGGGTCACTTGCCAAACGCCTGAATTTTGATCATGCGAGGCTGCAACACCCATAAGTGTGAAAAGTGGTCACGAGTCACTTTTTTCAGTGCACTTGTAATTTCCAATGGTCACTAAATGAACTGTCGTAAGTCGAGGACTACTTGTAAAAGCTGTAGGATATTCCTTTGCACCCCAACCATCTTCCTTCCTTCCTTCCTTCCTTCCTTCTTATTTTCTTTCTTTCTCTTTACCTCTCCCTTTCTTTCTTCTTTCTTTTTCTTTATTTCTCTTTCTTTTTCTGTCTCTTTCTTTCTTTCCCTCTCCCTTTCTTTCTTCTTTCTTTTTATTTCTTTTTCTTTATTTCTCTTTCCTTTTCTGTCTCTTTCCCTCTCTCTCTCTTTCTTTCTTTCTTTCTCTTTCTTTCTCTTTCCTTTTCTCTTTCTTTCCCTCTCTTTCCCTTTCTTTCTTTCTTTCTTTTTCTTTCTTTCTCTTTCCTTTTCACTCCTTCGCTCTTTCCCTTTCTTTCTCTCTCTCTCTCTCTCCCTCCACCCCTTCCTTCCTTTCTCTTTCCCTCTCTTTCCCTTTCTCTCTCTCTCCTCTCTCTCTCCACTTCCAGTGGAATCAAGAAGCCACATCCACATTAGCATCCGCTCAAATGTTCTGTTTTGATTGACTGCCCTCCGTCGGCGCGAATTCCGGTGAGCCAGGGACAGGACTGCACGAACATGGTTAAATTTATGCCAGTCCTTAAAGCTAGCTGCATAAATTAAGGGCCTTCTGGGAGAATCCTGGCCAACATCTCCTATGTCAGGGACCATTGTCCTGGTGGACCACTTTTCCCATGGATCTTGAGTGGTGATTGCGATTTTTCTTATTTGACCATCCACAAGACACTTAGCTGCCCTTTTTCCCTTCCCAAATGAAGTTTCTGCTTGCCCTCCATCTCTGCTGTCGTCCACAAAACCCCCATGGCTTAGATCTTGGCGCACACTAAGCAGTGTCATCACACATGTTAGTTTGCATGTAGTGGGCGAGAGAGAACATGCATGCCTCTATCTGGGAAGGGAGGGATCTGGTCTTCTTTTTGATGAGGTGTGTCTTCTTTTCCTTCTTTAGTTCCTTCTTCCTTTCCTCATTCTCCCACCTCCCATGTTTGTCTCCTCCTTCCATTCTCTCTCAAGAGGAATCATTTTCCTTGGGGAGGGGGGGATGGATGATGAAACTATAAAGCAAGTCACTCAACCCAAACCTATTAGATCCCTGATCCTGTCCACAGAAAATATATAACCCTGTAGCAGCTTTTTTAATGAGGGATGCGGTGGCTCAGGGGTTAAGACGCTGAGCTTGTCGATCAAAAAGGTCGGCAGTTCAATGGTTCGAATCCCTAGGGCCGCGTAACGGAGTGAGCTCCCATGACTTGTCTCAGCTTCTGCCAACCTAGCAGTTCGAAAGAACGTTAAAAAATGCAAGTAGAAAAATAGGGACCACCTTTGGTGGGGAGGTAACAGCCTTCCGTGTGCCTTCGGTGTTGAGTCACGCCGGCTACATGACCACGGAGACGTCTTTGGACAGCGCTGGCTCTTCGGCTTTGAAGTGGAGATGAGCACCACCCCCTAGAGTCGGGAACGATTAGCACATATGTGCTAGGGGAGACTTTACCTAGCTGCTGTTTCCCCTCTCTGCCACCCCCATTTTCCAAGGGTTCAAAGAATAGGGGTTTGACGGCATCGTCACGCAACCTTCTCCAAATCTGGTCCCAGAGATTAATGTTAACCTTCGGTCTTGAGAGCCTCAAAGATTTTTCGGTGCTCTACTAAGTCCAAAATCTCCTGGGTTAATGGGATGCCTTGCTCAATCGTTTGTCATTGGTGTCCTCTGGTTGATCTGTCTGCCTTCCCAAAGCCTGCTAAGGGAAGTTCAAGCACATCTGAATCACCATTAAATAATCTTAGCAATAGCAATAGCAGTTAGACTTATATACCGCTTCACAGGGCTTTCAGCCCTCTCTAAGCGGTTTACAGAGTCAGCATATTGCCCCCACAGTCTGGGTCCTCATTTCACCCACCTCGGAAGGATGGAAGGCTGAGTCAACCTTGAGCCGGTGAGATTTGTTATCTCACCGGTTATCTGCTGAACTGCAGATAACAGTCAGCTGAAGTGGCATGCAATACTGCACCCTAACCACTGCGCCACCTCGGCTCTTTACCTCTTCATCTCACTGAGAATGTATTCAGTTACTTTGGGGACAGGGGTCTCCAACCTTGGCAACTTTAAGACTTGTGGACTTCAACTCCCAGAATTCCCCAGGCAGCCTCAGGTCCACATGTTGGCTGGGAAATTCTGGATCGTGAAGTCCACAAGTCTTAAAATTACCAATTTGGACGCCCCTGATATGACACCTCTTGCCTTGAGCAAGGGTTGGACTAGGAATAGACTGGGCAACCATTTGCCTGAGATGGTATTAGGCGGAGGTGTCCAACCTTGGCAACTTGAAGACTTGTGAACTTCAACTCCCAGAATTCCCCAGGCATCATGTGGACCCATGACTAGCTAGGGAATTCTGGGTGTTGACGTCCACAAGTCTTAAAATTGCTAAGGATGGGACACCTTGGATGGGAAATTCTGGGAATTGAAGTCCACAAGTCTTAAAGTTGACAAAGTTGGACATCCCTGGTACAAAATATTATGCCTTGAACAGGGGCTTGGATAAGAAGACTAGGAGACCTCCAAGGGCCCTTCCCGCCCTATGATTCTATGGTTGTATACAGGCCTGTACTACGCCTTGTACTCTTTGGTTTTAAAGGGACAGTACCTGTTTTTCAACTCTAGTCTAAAGGAATATAAGAAAGCTCAAATGTAGAGGATGCTACACCAGATCTAATCCCCCTCAATGCTGAGTGATGTGAAAGAGTCAGGGAACACCCCAAGCTCTAAATTAGAACGAGCAAGCTGCAATGACCCCGTTCACAAGACATGCAATGGCCAAGGAAATAGCTACGGTACCGTCACCGAATTTGCACGCCAGAGGCTGCTGTGTCCCAGGGGAAATGGTTCACTTCCAGGTACCAATGTTGTGCACCACTCAATAATCTTCATTTCATTGAGAATGTATTCAGCTCCAGGGTCTGCTGTTACTTTGGGCCAGGGGTCTCCAACCTTGGCAACTTTAAAACTTGTGGATCTCAACTCCCAGAATTCCTCAGCCAGCTAAGCTGGCTGAGGAATTCTGGGAGTTGAAGTCCACAAGTCTTAAAGTTGCCAAGGTGGGAGACCTCTGCCTTGGAGATGATGAACTGGTTGCCCTCTTTGTGTTCGACTGACCCTAGAGCTTGTCATAAGTCAGATATTCCTTGACTTGTGACCGCAAATTTCTGTTGCTAAGCCCCACCGTTGTCGGGGGTCCCCCATTTTGTGACGGTTGTTAAGGGAAGCACAGTAGATGTTAAGTCACTCACCTGGTTTTGCTAAGCGAATCTGGTTTCCCCGTTGACATTGCTCAGGGGGCGTCAAACTTAAGGCCCGTGGGACGGATCCGGCCCGCGGGGTGCTTGAATCCGGCCTGGGTGGGGCCAGCCTACAACAGCAAAGGACCAGCCTGTGGCAAAAATGGAGCTTGGGAGGGCCGTGCTTGCTCCCCCGCCTCCCCCGAGCTCCATTTTCGCTCTCAGAGAGCTGGCAAAACAAACTTAAAAACAAACCAAAAGGCGAAATGTTTTGCATTTGAGCCTCCAAGAAGGGACAGGAAAGGAGGAAGGGAACGAGGCAAGACAAAGAAGGAAAGATGGGAAGAGATCAAGGAAGGAGAAATAAGGAAAGAGGAGAAGGAAGAAGAAAGGAGAAGGGAGAGGGAAGGAAGAAGAAGAAGGAAGGAAGGAAGGAATAGAGGTGGGTTCAGCCCGGTTCGGTCGAATAGGTAGTAACTTGGCGGCCTGGGTCGCTGGAACCGGCAGTTACCCAGGCCTGCCACGCCCCCGAACCGGTTCTCTCGGTGGCATCATAGGCACCACCAATTTGTTTCTGGTTTTTGTGCATGCACAGAAGCATTTTTATAGTATTGTGCCTGCATGTATAGTGCATCAAGTGCGCATGGAGCACATCCCTGAGGAAACTGGGTAGTAGCAGCAGCCTGAGCCCAACCCTGGGAAGGAGGGAGGGAGGGAGGGAAGAAAGGAAGGAAGGAAGGAAGGAAGGAAGGAAGGAAGGAAGGAAGATCAGCAGGGACTGGGCATGGCTACTCTAGTGAAGAGAAGGACCAGGGGAGACATGATAGCAGGCTTCCAATATTCTCTCACCAAGGAGAGATTTCACCTAGAAATAAGGAGAAATTTTCTGACGATGAGAACAACCAACCCATGAAACAGAAAGTTGCCTAGTTGTTTAAGTTTTATTTTATTTATATGCCGCCCTATTCCCAAAAAGGGACTCAGGGCGGCAAACAACTTAAACGGGAAAGGGAAACATACAAGTACAAAATAGACATTTAAAATGACCAACAACTACACCTGTCGAGAGGGGAAGGGAGCTCATCAACCCCAGGCCTGCCGACACAGCCAGGTTTTAACGGCTTTTCGGAAAGCAGGGAGAGAGGTGAGGGTCCGAATCTCCACGGGGAGTTCCAAAGGGCCAGAGCTGCAACAGAGAAGGCCCTCCTCCGGGTCGTAGCCAGATGGCATTGGCTGGTAGATGGCACCTGGAGGAGGCCGACCCTGTGTGATCTAATGGGTTGTGGGAGCGTCATCACTGGAGGCTTTCAAGAAGAGATCCGTCAGAAATAGTGTAGGGTTGGGTTGGACTAGATGACCTACAAGGTCCCTTCCAACTCTTAATTTGTTAATCTGTCATATCTGGCTTCACCTATTAATTTATTTATTATGAGAGTGAGGGAGGGTTTGAAAGAAATCTCCCCCGCCCCCGACACGAGTGATGTCAAACTGGCCACACCCCACCCCCAAGGTCAGACCCAACCCTGATGCAGCCCGTTCTGCAACCGTCATAAATACGAGTCAGTTGCCCAGCGTCCGAATTCTGATCTGGGGACCACGGGAAGACCGCAGTGGTTGTAAGTGTGAAAAACGGGTCACAAGTCACTTTTTACAGTGCCGTGGGAGCTTCGGACGGTCATTAAAAGGAACTGTTGTAAGTCGAGGAGTACCTGAGCTTTCTGAGGGGGAAAAGGTATCTTTCTCGGCAGGACATAAAGCAGAGGCGGGGAAAACCAAGGCCCATTTGTGACTTGTGGACTTCAATTCCCAGAAATCCTGAGCCGGATGTAAAGGCTCTTATGCCACGCTTATGTGGATAGAGTTCCTCTAAGCCCCCTGTTCTTGATTCTCTACCAGGTTCTCAACAGTGGTGGGTTTCAAATTTTTTTGGAACCTACTCTGTGGGTGTGGCCTGCTTTGTGGGAGTGGCTTGCCTGCCATGTGACCAGGTGGGAGTGGCCAAGATGATGTCAGCGTTCCCAGTGAAGATAGAGGTATAAATTATACAGAAAAGAAAGAGGCATCCATACACTTGAATTTAACTTCAAAGCAGTGGCAGCATCTTAAATTCATTAAATAATAATGTTTGTTAGGGCTATGCACTGTTTTTGAATATATAGGAATATATAGGAATGTAAAGCCCACAGCATTTACTTGGTACTTTTTAAAGCAGCGACACCTTTTTCCTGGATTCATGAAATATCTACTTTAAAGAGTTGTGTGTGGGGTACAGTGATGGGATTCAAATAATTTAACAGACGGTTCTCTGCCCTAATGATTTCTTCCAACAACCAGTTCACCAAACTGCTCAGAAAGTCAACAATCGGTTCTCCCGAACTGGTGCGAACTGGCTGAATCCCATCACTGGTACCCACGGATGTGTATCCTGGTTGATAACAGGTAAAAGCGAGACAGAGAGGACTGTTCATTATGGAAGCACATAAACCATGGACCAGTTGGAAAATTAAGCACAGGTAATCCTGGATTTAACCACCATTCATTCAGTGACCGTCCCAAGTTTACAACGGCACTGAAAAAAATGACTTATGACTGTTTTAGGGACGTGGTGGCTCAGTGGCTAAGATGCTGAGCTTGTCAATCAGAAAGGCCGGCAGTTTGGCGGTTCGAATTCCTAGCGCCATGTAATGGAGTGAGCTCCCGTGATTTGTCCCAGCTTCTGCCAACCTAGCAGTTCGAAAGAATGTAAAAATGCAAGTAGAAAAATAGGAACCACCTTCGGTGGGGAGGTAACAGCGTTCCGTGCGCCTTCGGTGCTTAGTCATGCTGGCCACATGACCACGGAGACGTCTTCGGACAGCGCTGGCTCTTCGGCTTTGAAACGGAGATGAGCACTGCCCCCTAGAGCCGGGAACGACTATTACATATGTGCAAGGGGAACCTTTACCTTTAATTCTGGATTTAGGGCCATTCATTTAGCAACCGTTCCAGGTTACAACAGCATTGAAAAAAGAGACTTATGACCCTTTTTCACACGCACAAACGTTGCAGCATCCCCATGATTAAGTGATCAAAATTCGGACGCTGGGCAACTGACTCATGTTTATGACGGTCGCAGCGTTCTGGGGTCAGGGGTTCCCCTTTTGTGACCTTCTGACAAAGCAAAGTCGATGGGGAAGCCAGGTTCGCTTGACAACTGTTAATCACTTCCCCATTGCTTTTGCTTGTCAGAAGGTCACAGTGATTTGTTTAATGACTGCAGCAAGAAAGGTCATAAAATGGGGAGGGGGAATTCACCGGAGAGCTGTCTTATTTAGCAACAGGAATTGAGGGTTCCGCTGTGGCCATAAGTCAAGGATTACCTGTAGCGCCAAATGTTCCTGTCTTGTTTTGAAGATCGTTATGGTAGATCTCTGGTCTGATAGCTGGAAAGGAGAACAAGTGTGCAGAAAGCTCATTGTATGCTGGTCCCATTCCAGGGGTTGGTTCCTGCCAGTTCTAACATCTTCTATAGAAGAGGTTCCACAAATCTACAGTGCCGTTTAGAACCGGTTCCAGCTCCCTCCCCCTGCCCGTCCGCACATCATCAAGATGAAGAGCGAGAGGAGGAATTCTGGGAGTTGAAGTCCACAAGTCTTAAAGCTGTCAAGTTTGAACACCCCTGGGCTTTTTTTTTTCTAAAGGGTTAGGGGTGCAAGGGTCTTGTAACCTGACAGCCTTAAGACTTGCGTGCTTCAAATGCCAGAGTTTCTGAGCCAACATTTTGGTTGCTAAGCAAGAGCGTTGTTAAGTGAGTTTCACCACATTTTACAAGTTGGCCATGCCCACCCAGTCACATGACTGCCACTCCAACTAGGTCACATGGCCGGCAAGCCACTCCCACAAAGCAGGCCACACCTACAGAAGAGGTTCTAAAAAATTTTGAAACCCACCACTGGTGGGTACGTGGAAGAGAATCAAGAACAGGGGGCTTAGAGGAACTCTATCTACATAAGCGTGGATAGAAGAAGATCCAACTACATTGAAATCAAGGAGGATGGTTGAAAAGCTTTATCCAATTGGAGTCACACAGATAAACTTTTATCTCTCTCTGTGCGTATCTTTCTCTCTCTCTCTCTCTCATTCTCTCTCTCTCTCTCTCTGGATCTCTATCTCTGAATCTCTCTCTCTCTGTATCTCTCTGTATCTCTCTCTGTATCTCTGTATCTCTCTCTCTGTGTGTGTGTGTGTGTATATATATCTCTCTCTGTGTATCTCTCTCTCTCTTTGTATCTCTCTCTCTCTGGATCTCTCTCTCTGGATCTTTCTCTGTATCTCATTCTCTGTGTGTATCTCTCTCTGTATATACATATATATACATATACATACATACATACATATATATATGTGTGTGTGTATGTGTGTCTGTGTGTGTGTGTGTATACCTATACCTATACCTATCTAGCTATCTGTCTATCTGTCTGTCTGTCTGTCTGTCTGTCTCTATCTATCTATCTCTATCTATCTATCTATCTATCTATCTATCTATCTATCTATCTATCTATATCTATCATATCTATCTATCTATCTATCTTTCGATCTCTCTCTGGATCTCTCTCTCTGGATCTCCTCTCTCTCATTCTCTCTCTCTCATTCTTCCTTTCTCTCTGGATCTCTCTCTCTCTGTATATATATATATATATCTCCCTCTGTATCTCCCTCTCTCTCTCTCTCTCTCTCTCTCTCTCTCTCTCTCTATATATATATATATATATATATATATATATATATGTGTGTGTGTGTGTGTGTGTGTGTGTGTGTGTGTGTGTGTGTGTGTGTCTGTATCCCTCTCTCTGTATATATCTCTATCTCTGTATCTCGCTCTCTGTGTATCTCTCTCTCTGTGTGTGTGTGTGTGTGTATATATATATATGTATATGTATGTATCTCTCTCTCTGTGTGTATCTCTCTCTGTTTCTCTCTCTGTATCTCTCTCTCTGTATCTCTCTCTGTATCTCTCTTTCTGTATCTCTCTCTGTATCTCTTTCTCTGTATGTATCTCTCTCTGTATCTTTCTCTCTCTGTCTCTGTCTCTCTCTCTTCTGCTCCACTCTTCCTAATTTTGGTTGGTAATTTAAGACCAATTCTGGGCCCTTTCTCCGATTTCCTAAATTACTTTCCTAAAGTAAAGCCCTTTTCCCCCCTAGAAGCTTTACCGAGAAGGCAGAAGATTGTATTCTTAAAGTGAATAAATAAAGGGACAGTTCGCCGACTGAGTACGGTGGCTTCCTAACTTTGACTCTGCTGCTTTTGTAAACAAAACAGACCCCAGTATATATATATATTTTGCTCTAAAAAAAAATCATACCGGCTCAGCAACCACATGACTTTAGGCAGAGGAAAAAGTCTGACAAACATAGGTGACGATGCTTAGGAATAACCCGTCCTCAAGAAGATGTGGTCAACCCCCCCCCCCAAAAGCCACCAGCAGCGTTGCGAAACACGGAATCCTGGGCTAACTGAACCGTCAGGATTTCCAGAGATGTGAAAAAGTGTCACAATGAAAAAGAGATGAGCTAAGGTTTGATTGGTAACTTTTATAGGCCCATTAAGGCTTGGAGTGTTGGCATGTTCTCAATCAATCAAAACGAGTGATACAATAGAGCATTCAGTGGAATTATTTGGTGCAATATGCATAGGGATAACATCCCCATGGTCTTTGTGTAAATTACCCATTTTTTTCATATTTCAAAGCTGGGTGTTTCACTGGTTTTCCTTCAGGGAGTCCTCGACTTATAAAAGTTCACTCAGGGACCCTTCAAATTTAGAACGGCCCTGAAAAATGTGACTTAAAACAGTTTTTCCCACACTTAGGATGGCTGAAGCATCCCCGTGATCAGGTAATCAAAATTCAGACGCTTGGCAACTGGCATGAACTTAATACAGTTGCCCGGTTCCTGGCTCATGGGATTTGCAGTGTTGTTGTAAATGTTGTTGTGGCCCGCCAGGGGAGCTGGCAGCAGAGTCGGACAGTGTGGAGGTTGGGGAAGAACATGGGCCAGTCCTGGAGGCTGGGGAAGGCTTGGCCGAGGGCTCTGCATCGGAGGCAGAGATGGGGCTAAGGCTGTCTGGCAGTTCTCAGCTGCCTTCGGAGCTAGACAGCGGTGAGGCAGAGGAACAGGAGGAGCCTGTTCCCAGTGTCCACATGCACAGAGCTGCCAGAAGAAAAGAACAACTCAGAAATCAGGGTCGACTTGGGAGTAAAGCCACAGGCGGAAGGTGATTGGCCCCTCCCATAGGACATAAAAGAGGAGCGAAAGGGGAGTGGGCTTTTGCAGGAAACAATTTGGTCATTAGATTCGTTTCAGGAGTGTGAAGATCTGTCTGTGAATCTCAGAGACTCTGTGCCCAGTCTTTCCTTGCACAGCGCCTCCTTTGGAAAATATTTACATGGCAGCTTTCCAAGCTAGATAAGGTCTGTGGTCATAAATATTCCTTGGAAAGACTGTTTGCCAGGCCTTTGCTGATTGGGAATGAGAGGAATTCACATTCCTTTAATAAAAGAGTTTTTTGTCAGGACCAGGACTCTGCCTCGGGCTTTTGGGGGAAGCCTAGGCCAGAAGAAGGGTCGTATTTAAGATGCTTGGCAACTGACTCATATTTATGACGGTCCCAGGATCAACTTTTGAGACCTCCTGACCAACAAAATCAATGGGGAAGCCAGATTCATTTCACAACCACGTCACTAACTTGAGGTTGTAAAATAGGACAAAACTAACGTCATGACTGTCTTGAGAATGCCCCCCCCCCCAAAATGTGGGCTCAGTTGTTGTTTCAGTTGTATAACCACACCCCTGCAACACAGGTAGCCATCAACATAGAACCACAATTGAGCCCCAAATTTCTGTCGCTAAGCGAGACAGTTCTGCAGTGAACTTTGTCCCATTTTACGCCTTTTCTTGCCACTGTTGTTAAGTGAATCACTGCGGTTGTTAAGTTAGTAGCATGGTTGTTAAGTGCTATTGCTTCTTGTTCTGCCCTCTGGTGCTTTGGAGAATAATAGTTTAGTTATCTTAATAATTAGAATAACGGAATAGCAGAGTTAGAAGGGACCTTGGAGGTCTTCTAGTCCAACCCCCTATACAAGCAGGAGACTCTATCCCATTCCAGACAAGTGTCTGTCCAATCTCTTCTTCAAAACCTCCAGTGATGGAGCACCTGGGTACTTGAGAGACCGCCTACTGCCAATTACCTCCACTAGACCGATACGATCGCATCGATTAGGCCTCCTCCGAATCCCATCTTCCAGCCAGTGCAGACTGGCAACTACCCGGAGGAGAGCCTTCTCGGTGGCTGCTCCGACCCTTTGGAACGAACTCCCCGTGGAGATTCGGATCCTCACCACCCTCCAGTCCTTCCGCGCCGCTTTAAAGATCTGGCTGTCCCGGCTGGCCTGGGGTTAAGATTCCAGCCCCACCCGAATTGTGTGACTGTTGTGCTCTCTTTTTAACATGTTGTATTGTCTACTGTGTGTCTCTCCCCCCCCTTTTTGAATTGTGAGCCGCCCTGAGTCCCCCCAGGGAAAAGGGCGGCATACAAATAAAGGAAACTAAACTAAACCCATAACCTCTGGAGGCAAATTTCTCCATAGTTCTAGGTTGCTTCTCTCCTTGATTAGTTTCCACCCATTGCTTTTTAATTTGCCTTCAAGGTGCTTTGGGGAATAGGTTGACCCCCTCCTTTTTTTTGTGGCAGCCCCAAATAGATGCCTATTTTCACGATTTTACCCCAGGTGTGAACTTCTTTCTTGGTGCGAAAGGTAGGCGAGCTTGATGTAGGTAGGCCTTTCGAATTGTGTTTTTATTTATTTCTTGCTCGGTATGAAATATGTGGAGCTGGGAAGGTTCGTGATATAAATAGATGTGGTTTTTCTGATGGATGCTTTATTTCCCGCTCCCCCCCAGCCCCGCTGCCAATGGAGCCTCCCCCACTGTCTTGAGGCAGAACATTGTGAGGGCACAACCTGATTGTGCCCTGAACTGCAGTGGGAATGACATGATCATGGATCACTCACGAGGAACGTTTTCCCTTGCTGAGTTGTAAATCATAGACACATAAATCTTGTCAAGACGCTCGGTTGAGTGTAGTGATCCAAGGAATAGGACTAGGAACTGGGACACTGGGAGTTCTAGTTCTGCCTTGTTGTGGCCCGCCAGCAGCCAGCGGATGTGGCAGCAGAGTCAGACAGTGGGGAGGTTGGGGAGGAACATGGGCCAGTCCTGGAGTCTGGGGAAGGCTCGGCCAAGGGCTCTGCATCGGAGGCAGAGATGGGGCTAAGGCTGTCTGGCAGTTCTCAGCTGCCTTCGGAGCTAGACAGCGGTGATGTTGTTGCAAATGTTGTTGTGGCCCGCCAGGGGAGCTGGCAGCAGAGTCAGACAGTGGGGAGGAACATGGGCCAGTCCTGGAGTCTGGGGAAGGCTCGGATGAGGGCTCTGTGTCGGAGGCAGAGAGGGGGCCAGAGCCGTATGCCAGTTCTCAGCTGCCTTCGGAGTCAGAGATCAGTGAGGCAGAAGAACAGCAGGAGCGAAAGGGGAGGGGAGTTTGCAGGAGACAATTAGTTCAATTCATTAGAGTGAAGATCTGTTCCTGACTTCTTGCCAAGTATTGTCTGCTACAGAGTGGCGTTTGGAAGATATCGGCCTGGCAGTTCTCCAAGCCTGATCAAGGTCTGTGGTTGTGAAATCTCTTGAAAGACTGTTGGCCGGGACTTTGCTGGAGAGGAATTCCCTTTAAAGCTAAATAAAAGAGGTTTTATCAGGACGAGGAGTTGGCTTCGTGCTTTTGGGAAGCCTAGGTCGGAACATGCCTTAGGTGCAAAGCTAAGCTGGGTGACTTTGGGCCAGTCACTCCGTCTCAGCCCGAAGACGAAGGCAAGGGCAATCACTTGAGACAAATAGTGCATGGGCTTACCTGTGTAGTTGCCCAAGCTGAACTCGAAGGAGCTGCATACAGGTAACCCTCAACTTACGACCACCATAGAGTGTCAAATTTATGTTGTTAAGTGAAACATCTGTGAAGTGAATTCTAGCCACAGTTGTTAAAGTGAATCACTGCAGTTGTTAAGTTAGTCACATGGTTGTTAAGGGAATCTGGCCATCCCAGGTTGGCTTTGCTTGTCAAAAGGTCTCAAATCCTGATGATATGACCCCAGGACATTGTAATTGCCAATTGTTTGAATTTTGACCGCATGCCTTACAAGCATGAATGCTCGAGTTGGTTGTAGCCCTTGAGCCAGTATTATGGGGGCGGGGGGGCGGGGGTGAAGGCAAAGGATGAGATCTATCGTTTGGGGAAGTGAGGTTGTCTCTTAGAAGGAAGGAAGGAAAGAAGGAAGGAGGAAAGAAAGAAAGAAAGAAAGAAAGAAAGAAAGAGGGAGGGAGGGAGGAAGAAGAAAAAGAAGAAAGGAAAGAAAAAAGAAAGAGGGAGGGAGGGATGAGAAAGAAAGAAAAAGAAAGAAAGAGGGAGGGAGGAAAGAAAGAAAGAAAAGGAAAGAAAGAAAAGGAAAGAAAGAAAGAAAGAAAGAGAGGGAGGGAGGGTGGACGGAGGAAGTAACAGAGGAAAGGATGGAGAGGGAATGAGGAAGGAAGGAAAGAAGGAAGGGGGAAGGAAGGAAAAGAGGAAAGGCTATAGAAGGCAAAAAGGAAGGAAGGAAGAAAGAGGGAGGGAGGGTGGGGGGAAATGAAGATGGAAGGAAAGAAAGAGGAGAAAGAAAGAGAATTGGAGAGAGAAAGAGTGAAAGAAAGAAAGAAAGAGGGAGGGAGGAAGGAGAAGAAAAAGAAGGAAGGAAAGAAAAAAGAAAGAGGGAGGGAGGGAGGATAGAGAAAGAAAGAGAAAGAAAGAAGGAGGGAGGGAGGAAAGAGAAAGAAAGAAAATGAAAGAAAGAAAGGGAGGTAGGGGGGAGGGAGGAAGTAACAGAGGAAAGGATGGAGAGGGAATGAGGAAGGAAGGAAAGAAGGAAAGGGGAAGGAAGGAAAAGAGGAAAGGCTATAGAAGGCAAAAAGGAAGGAAGGAAGAAAGAGGGAGGGAGGGTGGGGGGAAATGAAGGTGGAAAGAAAGAAGGAAAGAAAGAGGAGAAAGAAAGAGAATTTGAGAGAGAAAAAGTGAAAGAAAGAAAGAGTGAAAGAAAGAAAGAAAGAAAGAAAGAAAGAAAGAAAGAAAGAAAGGCTCCCTCCACCATCACCATCAATTTGCACTAAAAATAAGAATCAGGTGGCCTGCAGGTCTAGATTTAAACTGGAGTTAATCATCACCATGGAAGAAAAAGTTAAATCCATTTCTCCATTGCAAGGAAGGAAACTGTTACCAGGTGAGCCGTGCTATTCTCTGTTAGGACATCGGCTCTCCCTTTTGTCGCCTTTTAAATCTTTCAGTGGAAGATGCCTTGAAGCTTCTCCTTTAACAGCCTTTCAAAGGAAGCTCTCTAAAGTCAGGCACACGGCCAACTCAGTTAAAGCAAGATCTCCAGGAAGCGTCTGGGTTCGCAGGAGAAGTGACAGCTGCTAGGAAGAGTCCAGCAACTGCAGATGGGCTTTCTCCAAGAGAAGAGTTCTTAACAAAGTCCTTGCCCCCCCCCCCGTCCCTCTTGCTGTAGGAAAAAAAAAAGACTTTTGATTAAGCCAAAAGCAAGAAGATGCAAGGATATCACCATGCCAGGGATGCTTCTGTACCAGTGATGGGTACCATGAACCCCAAGACCAAACCTTCATGAAATGGGGCAGCAATGAAACGTGAAAATTCAATAGCAACCAGTCCTTTTATAGAAATAAGAAGCAAAAAAGGGGAAGGATCCCATATCCTTTAAAGAAAAAGAAAGGGAGAGAGTGCAGAGGCATCATGAATAGAATAATAGAATAGAATAGAATAGAATAGAATAGAATAGAATAGAATAGAACAGAATAGTAGAATAGAACAGAAGAATAGAATAGAATATAATAGTGAAGGGAATAGAATAGCATAATAGAATAGCATAATAGAATAGAAAAGAATAGAATAGAATAGAATAGAAAAATAGAATAGAACAGAATAGTAGAATAGAATAGAATGATAGAATAGAATAGAAGAATAGAATAGAATAGAAACAATAGAAGAATAGAATAGAAACAATAGAAGAATAGAATAGAATAGTAGAATAGAAAAGAAAAGAACAGAATAGTAGAATAGAATAATAGAATAGACTAGAATAGAATATAGAATAACAGAGTTGGAAGGGAACTTAGAGGTCTTCTAGTCCAACCCCCTGTTTGGGAAGGAAATCATCTACCATTTCAGACAAATGGTTATCCAATCTCTTCTTAAAAACCTCCAGTGTTGGAGCATTCACAACTTCTGGAGGCAAGTTATTAGATTAATTGTTCTCACTGTCAGGAAATTTCTCCTCAGTTCTAAGCTGCTTCTCTCCTTGATTAGTTTCCACCCATTGCTTCTTGTTCTATCCTCAGGTGCCTTGGAGAATAGCTTGACTCCCTCCTTTCTGTGGCAACCCCTGAGATATTCCTGCAATTCTTCTTCTTAAGCCGGCCCTCCTGGGCACAAAACACATTATTTGTTTCTGTTGTAGGAGGAAGATTAAAATACAGGTAGTCCCTGATTTACAACAGTTTATTTAGTGACCGTTCAGAGTTGCAACGGCTATTAAAAAAGGGACACGATCGTTTTCCACACGTACGGCCATTGCAAGCATCCCCATGGTTACATGATCAAAATTCAGGTGCTTGGCAACTGACTCCCATTTATGACGGCTGCAGTGTCCCAGAATCCTGTGATCCCCTCTTGCGACCGTCTGACAAGCGAAGTCAATGGGGAAACCCGATTCACTTAACAACCGTGTTACTAATTTTGCAACTGCAGTGATTTCACTTAACAAATGTGGCAAGAAAAGTCTCGAAACGGGGTGTAGAATAGGTGGTACCTGGCTCAATAGTAGTAACTGTGAGAGGGATCTTGGAGTCCTAGTGCATAACCATTTAAATAGGAGCCAGCCGTGTGCAGCAGCTGTCAAAAAAGCCAACACAGTTCTAGGCTGCATCAACAGAGGGATAGAATCAAGATCACTTGAAGTGTTAATACCACTTTATAATGCCTTGGTAAGGCCACATTCGGAATACGGCATCCAGTTTTGATCACCACTATATTAAAAAAGAGAGTGTGCAGAGAAGAGCTGCAAAAATGATTAGGAGGCTGGGGGATAAAACACAAAGAACGGTTGCAGGAACTGGGTATGTCTAGTTTAATGAAAAGAAGGACTAGAGGAGACATGATAATAGAGGTGGCGCAGTGGTTAGGGTGCAGTACTGCAGGCCACTTCAGCTGACTGTTATCTGCAATTCAGCGGTTCTAATCTCACCGGCTCAAGGTTGACTCAGCCTTCCATCCTTCCGAGGTGAGTGAAATGAGGACCCAGACTGTGGGGGCGATATGCTGACTCTGTAAACCGCTTAGGGAGGGCTGAAAGCCCTATGAAGCGGTACATAAGTCTAACTGCTATTGCTATGATAGCACTCTTCCGATATCTCAGGGGTTGCCACAAAGAAGAGGGAGTCAAGCTATTCTCCAAGGCACCTGAGGGTAGAACAAGAAGCAAAGGGTGGAAACTAATCAAGGAGAGAAGCAGAGAAGAGCAAGGAAGATGATTAGGGGATTGGAGGCTGAAACAATGGAACAATGGAACTGGGTATGTCTAGTTCAATGGAAAGAAGGACTAGGGGAGACATGATAGCAGTCTTCTGATATCTCAGGGGCTGCCACAAAGAAGAGGGGGTCAAGCTATTCTCCAGAGCACCTGAGGGCAGAACAAGAAACAATGGATAGAATCTAATTGAAGAGAGGACCAACTTAGAACTGAGGAGAAATTTCGTGGCAGGACAATGAACCAATGGAACAGCTTGCCTCCAGAAGTTATGGGTGTGCCCAACACCGGAAAGAGGCTGAACTGCCACTTGTCTGTAACAGTATAGGGCAGTGTTGGCAAACCTTTTCTGCACCAAGTCCTGAAATAGGAGTATGAGCCTGTGGTGCAGGGCAGTGCTGGAAAACAGAAGAGCAGTGGGTAGAGTGCAGTACTGCAGGCCACTTCAGCTGACTGCTATCTGCAGTTCAGCGGTTCAAATCTCTCCGGCTCAGGGTTGACTCAGCCTTCCATCCTTCCGAGGTGGGTGAAATGAGGACCTGGACTGTGGGGGCGAGTTGCTGACTCAATTTGCTAAAATAAATAAATAAATTGTAAACCGCTTAGAGAGGGCTGAAAGCCCTATGAAGCGGTATATAAGTCTAATTAATAAATAAGTAATAAATAAAAATAAAATGAGGACCCAGATTGTGGGGGCGATATGCTGACTCTGTAAACCGCTTAGAGAGGGCTGAAAGCCCTATGAAGCGGTATATAAGTCTAATAAATAAATAAATAATAAATAAAAATAAAATGAGGACCCAGATTGTGGGGGCGATATGCTGACTCTGTAAACCGCTTAGAGAGGGCTGAAAGCCCTATGAAGCGGTATATAAGTCTAACTGCTATTGCTATTGCTATACGCCCCCGAACCCAGAAAAGCAACGGGCAACGGCACGCGTGCCATAGGTTCACCATCACTGGTGATGCCAAGAGCCAAGGTGGCACAGTGGTTAAATGCAGCACTGCAGGCTACTGCTAGATCAGCAGTTCAGCGGTTCAAATCTCACCGGCTCAGGGTTGACTCAGCCTTCCATCCTTCCGAGGTGGGTAAAATGAGGACCCAGATTGTTGGGGGCAATATGCTGACTCTCTGTAAACCGCTTAGAGAGGCCTGAAAGCGGTATATAAGTCTACTGCTATTGCTATTGCTATTGCTATTGGTGAAGTGTCTCCTGCTTGAACAGGGGGTTGGACTAGAAGACCTCCAAGGTTCCTTCTAACACTGTTATTCTATAAGTCCCTGCAGTTTTCTTGGCAAAAAAAAAATGTTCAATAGTAGCTTGCCGTTACCTCCTTCCTAGGGCTAAGCGAGAGGGACAGGCCCAAGGTCACCTGAAGGCAGGACAAAAAGCAATGGATGGAAACTAATCAAGGAGAAAACCGATCTAAAAAGAAGGAGACATTTCCTGACATTGGGAACAATTAATCAGTGGAGCAGTTTGCTTCTAGAAGTTGTGGGTGGACAGTGGAGCCAAGGTGGCGCAGTGGTTAAATGCAGCACTGCAGGCTACTACTAGATCAGCAGGTCAGCGGTTCAAATCTCACCGGCTCAGGGTTGACTCAGCCTTCCATCCTTCCGAGGTGGGTAAAATGAGGACCCAGATTGTTGGGGGCAATATGCTGACTCTCTGTAAACCGCTTAGAGAGGGCTGAAAGGCCTATGAAGCGGTATATAAGTCTACTGCTATTGCTATTGCTATTGCTATTAAAGAAGAGATATCGACAGCCGTATGTCCCAAATGGTGCAGGGTCTCCTACTTGAGCAGAGAGGTTGGGCTAGAAGACCTCCAAGATCCCTTCCAGCCCTGTTATTCTGTTAAATTGGAGGATAGTGTTGCAAAACCGGTGACAGTGAAAAACATCCACTATTTCCAGGAACAATGATGCTTCTAAGCGGGAAGCTAGGTAAGTCAGAGCAGAAGCTGGAATCTGCGTTAGTGAATGATTGTTAAAGGACTCTGGTGGGGAAATGATGCATTGGAAGAAAAATGACATCTTGCACATGGATTGGAAAAGGCGTCAGGCAGCATTAATTAATTAATTAAATTAAGGCCCTGCCTGCTCTTCGGTTGCCCTTTGCTAACTCTAATGGCCAAG
Source organism: Thamnophis sirtalis (assembly GCF_051295495.1). Classification (NCBI taxonomy): domain Eukaryota; kingdom Metazoa; phylum Chordata; class Lepidosauria; order Squamata; family Natricidae; genus Thamnophis; species Thamnophis sirtalis. The sequence continues at coordinate 9,598,985 of NW_028261385.1, forward strand.
ATCCCTTCATTCTAATTATTCACCTGTAAGAAGGACTTCTGCCAGAAGTCCTTTCAACTGAATCAAGGTGGGATGGCGGGTTCCACCATAAAACCGCGTTCGACTAAAGTGCGCTCGACGAAACCGCGTAGCTGACGTCATCACAGGGCGACAACAGCATGGAGACAGAAGCATGCTGTAAACGCTAAACCTAAAATTAACCCCTAAACCTAAACCTAACCCCCGCTAAACCTAATCCTAAACCTCACCCTAACCCTAACCCTAACCCTAACCCTAACCCTAACCCTAACCCTAACCCTAACCCTAACCCTAACCCTAACCCTAACCCTAACCCTAACCCTAACCCTAACCCTTAACCTAACCCTAAACCTAACCCTAACCCTTAACCTAACCCTAAATCTAACCCTAAAGCTAACCCTTACCTTAAGTTGAATTGGCTTGCTTTCAAAGCGCTATTTAAAGCGCCCTTCTTTCTCCGCGCTTGCTGTTGTCGCCCTGTTGATGACGTCAGCGACGCGGTTTAATCGGGTGCGGTTTAGTCGAGGGCGGTTTTGTCGTGATGGCAAACCTGTAGCATGTGCAGCCATTTCTGAGGACACGCGAGGCATTACCCTGCCGGCTCCAGCACGCATACACATGCTGCAGTGGTGGGTTCTGGATCCCGTCGCAACCGGTACGTTGTGACGTGGCCAGGTGTCCTCCACGGGCACACGAGCTGCGCATGCATATGCACCTACCACCCTGCGACGCTCCAGCTACTCAGCGGAGGTCGTGCAGGTGCCATACGCTGTCTATGCGTACGCCAAAGGCCCGGTTAGCTCAAATAGAGGTAAGGAACGAGGGCGAGTGGGTGGGGCCCTCCAAATCACCGTTTTGGTACGGTGGCTGCTGCTCCCAGCTGCCATCAATACGCCGGTACTGGGGCGTACCGGCCGGAATCCACCACTGACGCGCTTGCAAGCTGATTTTTGGTCTTGCCTTTGGGCCGTTTTTTGCCCTCCGGAGGCTTCAGAAGCTGGGTAGGACAAAAAACAGCCCAACGGGGCCCAACGGAAGTTCGGGAATTAACTTCTGGGTTGCCCATTGGTCCGATTTTTCTCCCTCCGGAGGCTTCAAGAGACTTTCCTGAAGCCTCCGGAGGGCAAAAATGGCCCAACACACCTCCGGGAAGTTCATTCTTAGTTGCTTTTCTTTGTACTTTTTCCAAAGCCTCAAGGTCTTTCTTTGTAATGTGATGGCCAAAACTGGATGCCGGATTCCAGGTGTGGCCTTACTAAGGCTTTATAAGGTGGTCTTAATACTTCAAGTGATTTTGATTCCATGCCTCTGTTGATACAACCAAGGATTGTATTAGCTTTTGGATTAAACCCTTAGGCCAAACTATCTGTAGAAGTGTGAGACCACAGTTGATCTGTAGATAGGGAAGTGCAGTGCAGGGAAACACAGGGCAAGGACCTCCTTCCCAGATGTTCTCCAGATGTTGCCTCCGAGAAGTTCTTGTGGTGATACCTGAATGGAAGCAAATTCATCTATGAGATAAGGCAGGGGTCGGCAATCTTTTTTTTTTCCCCCCCACAAGTCTTTTTTATTTCCATTTCATTCTATACAATCACATGTTTACTGTGCAACCGAGGCATATAACATTGGGTAATAAACACAGCCCTCACTTTTATAGAGAATGCCCCCTACAATACAAACCCAATATACCGCCTTAGCCCACCATACACCCTCTTTCATCCCCCTCCAACTTTCATTCTTCCTTCTCTCATACCCCTCTACCCCTACTTCCCCTCCCCCTCTATCTATCTAACCCTAACCCTATCACTCCCTCTCTTAATCCATTCCCTCCCTTCCTTCTCCTCCTCCTCTCTCTCACCCTCTCTACTCTCCTTCTTTCACTCAGCTCCTCCCTTCGGTATACTTCTATTACCTTCCAATATATTCAGTTTGTTCTGTTTTGACACTAACATTAAAAAACCACAGTATACAAGTGCAATCATGCTTTAAAATTTAACACATATTATATTTCCCCCCTCCCCCCCTCCCCCTAGATCCCCACCTCCCTTCCCTCCCCCCGACTTCCCAGAGCCCATACATGGTATAACTTTTTGACAATCACAGTCTAAAATATCTCTACATTGAACTCAGCTTCTTACTGTTACCCAAATTTTAAACAGTTTAAGTTATTACTGATACTAAGCATAAGCTATCTGAAGTTTCTTAGTCCCGTATTTGCTTTGTATATAATCAATCCATTTTTTCCAGTCTCGTTTATACCTCTCATTTGAATGTTCTTTAAGATATGCTGAAATTTTTGCCATTTCGGCTAAGTTTGTAACCTTCAAAGTCCATTCTTGAATTGTAGGCAGGTCTTTCTTCTTCCAGTATTGCGCCACCAAGAGTCTTGCTGCCGTTATTAAGTACAGAACCAAATTAATCTCTACTGGGGTCGGCAATCTTAAACACTCAAAGGTCCTAACTGGAAGCCCCTCGTTCAATTCTGGAGCCGACTAGAAGTCCAGTTCCCCCACCATAGAGTCTCCTCCTAGTGCGGCGTCCTTTTTCTTCTGCCAACCGGAAGTCCAGTTCCCCCTCACCATAGAGTCCCCTCCTAGTATGGCGTCCTTTTTCTTCTGCCAACTGGAAGTCCAGTTCCCCCACCATAGAGTCCCCTCCTAGCAGGGCATCCTTTTTCCTCTACCTGTTGTAACCGAAAGCCCTATCAATTGTGGAAGCCGACCAATGATAGGGAGCCACAGCAGAAGGATGAAAGAGCCACATGCGGCTCCAGAGCTGCGGGTTGCTGACTCCTGAGATAAGGAGATAAAAGCAGACCTTTGAAGAAGAGTCGATTCTTCTTCCTGAACCAAACCAGAGATAGTCCTCAACTTACGGCCACAATTGAGCCCCACATTTCCTTTGCAGAGCGACATGATTGTTAAGTGAGTTTTATATCTCGCTTAGCCACAGAAAATTTGGGCTCAGTGATGGTCATTACGTCAAGAACTACCTGTAAATGAGAGGTGGGGAAACAATGGCCCCTTTACGACCTGTGGACTTCAACTCCCAGAATTCTATGCTGGCTCAGGAATTCTGGGAGTTGAAGTCCACAAGTCATCAAAGGGCCGTAGTTCCCCTCCCCTGCTGTAAACTAATACATGAGTGCAAATGGAAATCTAGAAGATCTTTGAAATTCGCTTCTGCGAATCTTAATGCGCAAAGGTCCTGTGGATTTAATTTTGAATAAACTCCTTAGAATGTCAAGCCGACTCAGAAACACTTAAAATTAAATCAATACCTAATGATCACATCTGCCTCTGGCTCCCTGGCAAGGAAGATGATTCCTTCCTTCCCCCTTCAATTTCCTCTATCACAACCAAGAAGTAGATTAACGACTGGTTGAAGGTCATCTGCTCCACTTTTATGATTGAATGAACTATCATCCCCTTCAATGCAGACCTCCCAAAGCGCTAAACAATCTATTCTGAGGGAGGATTTAGAACCATGGTGGCGCAGAGGTTAGCATGCAGTATTGCAGGCAAACTCTGCCCACCGCCAGGAGTTCGATCCTGACCGGCTCAAAGTTGACTCAGCCTTCCATCTTCTGAGGATGGCACAATGAGGAGCCCAATTGTTGGGGGGCAAGATGCTGACTCTGCAAACTGCTTAGAGAAGGATGTAAAGCACTATGAGATTTATCTGTGTCCCCCAGGGTCACCTGAGTGGTGCAAAGGGATGTGGAGCCTTCTTGGAACTGCTGAAAGGATCGTGTTAAAGACTGGAGAGAGATGATGTCGTATCCCTGCCCCTCCGTTGAGAAAGACTTGTTCAATTTTGACATAGAGGGCCTCTTTGACCCCCCTCTTTTCACATTTTGGACGGAGAGGACTGCTGGTTTGAAAGAGGGGTCGAAGAATTTTCAATCGGGGAAAAATAAATACAACGGGACAGGTCCCCTGCCTGCTTTGCAGGTGCTTAGAAAATCCAATGTCAGCATTCCAAGTATCATGTAGAATTAAATCAGAGTCCAAGGCAAAACGATCCTTAAAGTTCCAATTTAATAAAGCAGACATCTTAGCACATTGCTGGGGAATCCCAATTCTGGAAATGAAAATGACATCAGAACCCCACCCAGTTAAAAGTTCATGATCTTGTCCCCACACCCACAAATCCATCACAGGGTCTAATCTTCGTCTTCCACGCTAGCACCGCAGCCCAGCTGCTTCCGGTCAGGTGCGGTGACAAAAGATGACCTTGAGCTTCTAGAAAGGAATTTCTATTTTGAAAACAACACATTCTACCCCTTGCTATTTCCCCGCCCCCTTAATGAGAGTGTGGCAGGCCAAAGATTCTTAAAGGAACCGCTGCAGGCCTGACATCCAGATTGACAAAAATCACAAAGTAGGACTGAGTGGTGCACAACATTGGTACCTGGAAGTGAACCATTTTCCCCTGGGACACAGCAGCCTCTGGCGTGCAAATTCGGTAACGGTACCGTAGCTATTTGCTTGGCCATTGCATGTCTTGTGAACGGGGGTCATTGCAGCTTGCTCGTTCTAATTTAGGGTTGGGGATGTTCCGTGACTCCTTCACACCCCTCAGCATTGAGGGGGATTAGATCTGGTGTAGCATCCTCTACATTTGAGCTTTCTTTATACTCCTTTAGACTAGAGATGAAAAACAGGTACTGTCCCTTTAAAACCAAAGAGGGCAAGGCATAGTACAGGCCTGTATACAACCATAGAATCATAGGGCGGGAAGGGGCCCTTGGAGGTCTCCTAGTCTCCTAGTCCAAGCCCTGTTCAAGGCATAATATTTTGTACCAGGGATGTCCAACTTTGTCAACTTGAAGACTTGTGGACTTCAAATTCCCAGAATTTCCCATCCAAGCTGTCCCATCTTTAGCAATTTTAAGACTTGTGGACTTCAACTCCCAGAATTCCCTAGATAGTCATGGGTCCACATGATGCCTGGGGAATTCTGGGAGTTGAAGTTCACAAGTCTTAAAGTTGCCAAGGTTGGACACCTCTGCCTAATACCATCTCAGGCAAATGGTTTCCCAGTCTATTCCTAGTCCAACCCTTGAGCAAGAGGTTTCATACCAAGGGCGTCCAAATTGGTAATTTTAAGACTTGTGGACTTCAAGATCCAGACTTTCCCAGCCAGCATGTGGACCTGAGGCTGCCTGGGGAATTCTGGGAGTTGAGGTCCACAAGTCTTAAAGTTGAGAAGGTTGGACACCTCTGCCTTATACCGTCTCAGACAAATGGTTGTCCAATCTATCTTTGAATGCCTCCAACAATGGAGCCACCTGTTGTGGCCCGCCAGCGGCCAGTGGAGCTGGCAGCAGATTCGGACAGTGAGGGGGTTGGGGAAGAACATGGGCCAGTCCTGGAGTCTGGGGAAGGCTCAGACGAGGGCTCTGTGTCGGAGGCAGAGAGGGGACCAGAGCCATATGCCAGTTATCAGCTGCTTCAGAGTCAGACATCAGTGAGGCAGACGAACAGCTGGAGCCTGTTCCCAGTGTGTGCATGCCACAGAATTGCCAGACAAAGGGAACAGCTAAAGAACAGGGATCGACTTGCGAGTGAGGCCCCAGGTGGACGATGAATGGCCTTTCCCAGAGAAAATAAAAGAGGAGCGAAAGGGAGTGGAGTTTGCAGGAGACAATTAGTTTGCTTAATTGGTTCGTGACTCTCCGAGACTCTTTGCCAAGTTTTGCAGATATCGGCCTGGCAACTCTCCAAGCCAGATAAGGTCTGTGACTATAAATCCTCCTTTGAAAGACTTTGCTGGATGGGAATGAGCAGAATTCACAGTCAATTAATAAAAGTGTTTTTGTCGGGACCAGGAGTTTGTTTCGTGCTCTCAGGAAGCCTCTGTCAGACACCATCCACAACTCCAACAGGCCAGCTGCTCCATCATGCCCCCTTGCCCATTATTTGCAGTACCCTCCCTGCAATTCTGCCAGTGGAATTTGTTGACCAACCAACCCAAGAGTAATGAGACAGGCCTCCTTGACTTGGAGAAAGCTTAAATATAAACTCAGCTTCCAACGGAAGGGCTCACAATTTCCATCTCTCTCCTTCTACAACCAGCATCTCCCTTCCTGTCCTCGACGCTCCAAAATTTAAGGAATTTAAAGAAAGATTTCCAAGTCTAATTTGGGGTGCTCAGCTGGAGAAAGCTGTCTTCCATCACTCTCCCTCCAAGCAATGCTATTAAAAACCCCATTTTCTTAGCTGTAGTCATCCCATGTTCTATACAATATAGTCCCTTTGCAACCTCCCTACCCATCACCCCGATGTCCAGGAATGGCTGTTTGATTTCCACTGATTCAGGAAATTGGTCTGAAGGAACACAGATAGTCTTGGCTCTAGAAAGATTGCAGAGAAGAGCAACCAGGATAATTAGGGATTGGAGGCTAAAACATACGATGAACGATTGCAGGAACTGGGCCTGGCTAGTCTAGTGAAGAGAAGGATCAGGGGAGACAGGAGAGGAGTGTTGCAATATTTGAGGGGCTGCCACAGAGAGGAGGGGGGGTCAAGCTATTTTCTAAAGCAGCTGAGGGCAAGACAAGGAATCATGGACGGAAACTGATCAAGGAGAGATTCAACGTAGAAAAAAGGAGAAATTTTCTGACAGTGAGAATAATCAACCAATGGAACAACTTGCCTTCAGAAGTTGTGGGAACTTCATCGCCACTTCTGTGGGCAGGCCTGCTGTCACCAGCTGCTCTTTTGGTTTCCGGCACATGCATGCGTGCCGGCCAGCTGGTTTTTACGCATGCTGGAGCACCAGAAACCCGAAGACCAGCTGGCCGGCGTGCATCAATGGTGGGATTCAAATTATTGTACTACTGGTTCTATGGGTGTGCTTGTGGGCGTGGCTTGGTGGACCTGGCAGGGGGAGGACACTGCAAAATCCCCATTCCCTCCCGATCAGCTGGGACTCGGGAAGTAGAGAATAGATAGGGGCATGGCCAGCCAGAGGTGGTATTTCCCAGTTCTGCAAACTACTCAAAATTTCCTCTACTGGTTCTCCAGAACTGGTCAGAACCTGCTGAATGCCACCTCTGGTGTGCATATGCGTGCCGGCCAGGTGATCATCGGGTTTTTGGTGGGGGAGGATACTGCAAAATCCCCATTCTCTCTCGATCAGCTGGGACTCGGGAAGCAAAGAATAGATAGGGGGGTGGCCAGCCAGAAATGGTATTTACCGGTTCTGCAAACTACTCAAAATATCCTCTACTGGTTCTCCAGAACTGGTCAGAACCTGCTGAATGCCACCTCTGGTGTGCATATGCGTGCCGGCCAGGTGATCTTCGGGTTTTTGGTGCTCCAGCATGCACAAAGACCAGCTGCTGCACCGGAAATCAGAAGAGCAGCTGGCTGGCACGCGCATGCAACCGGCCAGCTGGTCTTTGAGTTTCCGGCACTCTGGTGCTCCGGTGCACATACACACACACCCCATTCCGGTGTGGGCACTCAGTGCTGAAAAGGTTTGCCTTCACTGGTGTAGGGTTCTCCCGCTTGAGCGGGGGGTAGGACTACATGACCTACAAGGTCTTTGTTAATCTGAAAGATTTACGATCAAAATTTCCATCGCTAAGCCGGACAATCGTCACGTGAGTTTGGCCTCGTTTTACGATCTTTCTTGCCCATGGTTTGACTGAATCACTGCAGATGCTAGCTACCCAGTTGTTAAGTGAATCTGGCTTCCCATGGACTTGGCTTGGCAGAAGGGCGCAAAAGGGGATCACGTGACACCCCATCCCACCCACCCCAAGGACACTGCGTCCGTCATAAAATACATGCCCGTGGCCAAACAGGCAAAGTTTGATCACGTGACCATTGCATTGATGAACACGCAATGGGTCATAAATGCAAAACTGTCACAAGTGCCTTTTCCCACTGCCGTTGTTCCTTCGAATGGCCACTAAGTGAAAGGCTGTAAGTCGAGGACTACCTGTACAATTCGGGAATTGTTTTCTCTGACACCTTCTCAGATCAGCCTGTTTGAGCTGCTCGGAGCAGATGGGCATCGTTTCTAATTGCCTCCCATCAGCTTTGTAGATAACACATATATGAAAGCAATGGCTTGTGGGCTGAGAGGTTGACGTGAGAGTTTCAACCAGCTGTTCCAGCTGTGGCTTTCGCATCAGCCAGAGGAAGAGCGGAGACTGTAGACCAGGGGTGTCAAACTCAATTTTATTGAGAGCCGCATCACCGTTGTGTTTGATCTGTGGGGTGTGTGGGGTGTGGTCGGGGTAGATGTGGCCGGGATGGGTGTGGCCAGCTCAACATTACTTGTGTCTGGGGGAGGCACACCTGTGATGGTCAAGACTCCCCCGAGACCCTTCCTCACTCTCATTATAATCTTCCTTCCTTCCTTCCTTCCTTCCTTCCTTCCTTCCTTCCTTCCTTCCTTCCTTCCTTCCTTCCCTCCCTCCCTCCCTCCCCTCCCTCCCCTCCCTCCCTCCCTTCCTTTTTCCTTCTGTCTTCCTTTTCCTTTTTTCTTCCTTCCCTTCTTTCCTTATTTTTTCCCTCCTTGCTCTCTTCCCATCTTTTCCTTCTTTGTCTTTCCTCATTCCCTTTCTCCTTTCCTGTCCCTTCTTGCATCTTCAAATGCAAAAGGGGAAACATTCCACCTTTTGCTTTGCTTTAGTTTGTTTTGCTAGCTATCTGCCAGCGAAAACTGACACCCCCACCCGGGTGGCGGGGAGACGCACGGCCCTCCCAAGCTCCATTTTTGCTGGCAAAGGCACCAGGGGCCGATCCTTTGCTGTTTCCAGGGGGGGCCCATAGGCCAGATCAGAGGTGGTATTTCAGCAGGTTCTGACCAGTTCTGGAAAATCGGTAGTGGAAATTTTGAGTAGTTTGGAGAACCGGTAAATGCCACTTCAGGCTGGCCCCGCCCACATCTATTTTGTGCTTCCTGAGTCCCAGCTGATTGGAGGAAATGGGGTTTTTGCAGTAACCTTCCCCAGAAGTGAAATGGAGGGAATGAAGATTTTACAGTATCCTTCCCCTGCCACGCCAACCAAGCCACGCCCACCAAGTCATGCCACACCCACCAAGCCATGCCCACAAAATCAATAGTAAAAAATTTTGAATTCCACACTGGGCCAGATCCAAGCACCCCGCGGGCCAGATCCGGCCCACGGGTCTTGAGTTGACCCCCATGCTGTAGACTGTCGAACCGTTTCTGCACATCTGGCTGCTCCTAACAGCCCAGCACACTTCATTTTTTCACTTGAGAGTCGAGACTCCTAAAAATCTTTGCACGCCAAGGGAGGCGAGTCCCAGGTGCTTCATAGAATGCCAATAACCGGAGCCCTTTATTAAAACAATATTTCAAACCTCCATAAACACCCTCGCAAAACCTCCCTCTTTTGGCAGGGAGAAGGAAATCACTTTAGCAGCTCGAATATCTGAAGCCAAATTAGGTGGAGGATCCAGATGTTGAGTGTTTGGAAGGCAAGTTGGAAACGGTGAAATTTAAATTCCTTTTTCTGACACCACAAAGAGGCAGGCAATATCTGCGTCTGGTAGAATTCAGACATGAGTTCTAACGAGCTGCCACAGGGAAGGTGAGGGCCACAATCTGCTCTCCAAAGCAATTGGAGGCAGGATGAGAAGCAATGGGTGGAAACTAATCAAGGAGAGAATCAACCTAGAACTAAGGAGGAATTTCCTGACAGTTTGAACAATTAATCAGTGGAACATCTGAGCATCCACAATTTCTGGAGGCAAGTTGTTCCACTCATTGATTGTTCTCACTGTCAGGAAATTCCTCCTTAGTTCTAGGTTGCTTCTCTCCTTGATTAGTTTCCACCCATTGCTTCTTGTTCTACACTCAGGTGCCTTGGAGAATAGCTTGACTCCCTCTTCTTTGTGGAGCCCCTGAGATATTGGAAGACTGCTATCATGTCTCCCCTAGTCCTTCTTTTTATGTTATGTTATGTTGTTATGTTGATTTTATTTATATGCCGCCCTTTCCCCCCGAAGGGGACTCAGGGCGGCTCACAACTCAACCAGGGAAGGGGGGATACAGACAAAATTAAAAACGACACAAAACAATACATGGTTTAAAACACACAGCAGTCATACCATTCGAAGTGGGGCAACGGTTCTTTAGCCCCAGGCCTGTCGGAACAGCCAGGTTTTGAGGCTTTGCGGAAGGCCTGGAGGGAGGTGAGGGTTCGAATCTCCACGGGGAGTTCGTTCCAGAGGGTCGGAGCAGCCACAGAGAAGGCTCTCCTCTGGGTAGTCGCCAGTTGACACTGGCCGGCGGATGGAATTCGGAGGAGGCCTAATATGTGGGATCTGATCAGTCAAGTGGAGGTAATTGGCAGCAGGCGGTCTCTCAAGTACCCAGGTCCAATACCATGAAGGGCTTTATAAGTGATGACTAGCGCCTTGAAGCGTATCCGAAGACCAATAGGCAGCCAGTGCAGCTCGTGGAGGACAGGTGTTACGTGGGTGAACCGAGGTGCACCCACGATCGCTCGCGCGGCTGCATTCTGGACAAGCTGGAGTCGCCGAATGCTCTTCAAGGGCTGCCCCATGTAGAGCACGTTGCAGTAGTCACCTTTAGGACAACCATGATCTGGAATGGATGACTGAGAATCTCCATAGACATTTATCTAGGTATAACTCCTACTTCTCATTTCCTCCTCCTCCTTCTCCTCCTCTCTCGGTGACCCTTTTGGCTTCGTAATCTTCTCCTTCTTCCGTCTCTCTTTTGAAGGATGCTTCCCTGGGGTGGGGTGGGGGGAGAAGGACCAGGGAGCATGTGCTCGGGCTGACCTTCATTTGCCCTTGCTGTGCACTAAGCCATGTGCCATGAGTTCCTCCTCTCCTCTCGAGAGCGTCTTTGGGGAATTGTGTACGAGGAAGCGACGGAGGGAGGGAGGCAGCCACGTTTGGGGCTTTCGCTAAGGTGCAGCGGTGGCAGCAGCGGCAGCTCGGAGGTGCTAGGCAGCCTCCTCCGCTGTCCCAGCGCTTGAAAAACGCACAGTGTGCACAATTAGCATGCCTGGTTCACATGCGGCTGGCGTTTGTTTCCTCTCCAGGCAGAGAGGGGGAGAATCATTATCTGCATTATGGCTAAACTGCAGTGGCCACCCCTGGGCACGAGCTGTCACTTTCTTTCTTTCTTTCTTTCTTTTTCTTTCTTTCTTTCTTTCTTTCTTTGTTCCTTCTCTCTCTCTCTCTTTCTTTCCTTCCTTCCTTCCTCCTTCCCTCCCGCCCTTCCCTTTCCTCTCACCCTCCTTCCTATTCTTCCTTCTTTTTCCTTTCTTCCTTCCTTCCCTTTTCTCCCCCTCTTTTCTTCCTTTTCACTCACCCTCCTTCCCTATTTTCTTCCTTTTCCTCTGTCCCTCCCTCTCCTTCTTTCCTTCATTCTCTTTCCTTTCCTTTTTCCTTCCTTCCTTCTTTCCTTCCTTCCTAGTTCCTTCCTTCCTTTTCTTCCTCCCTCCCTTCCTTCTCCTTTCTTTCCTTTTTTCCTTCCTTCCTTCTTTCCTTCCTGTCCTTTCCTCTCTCCCTCACTTCATTTTTCTCTCTCACCCTCCTTCCCTATTTCCTTCCTTCCTTTTCCTCCCTCCCTCTTTCCTTTCTTTTTCCTTTCTTCCTTCCTTCCCTCCCCCTCCTTTCTTCCTTTTTCTCTCACCCTCTTTCCCTATTTTCTTCCTTTTCCTCTGTCTCTCCTCTCCTTCTTTTCTTCATTCTCGTTCCTTTCCTTTTTCCTTCCTTCCTTCCTTCCTTCCTTCCTTCCTTCCTTCCTTCCTTCCTTCCTTCCTTCCTTCCTTCCCTTTCCTCCCTCCCTCCCTTTTCTCTCACCCTCCTCCCTAGTTCCTTCCTTCCTTTTCTTCCCTCGCTCTCCTTCCTTCCTTCTCTTCTCTTTCCTTTCCTCCTCCCTCCCTCCCTTTTTCTCGCTCTCACTCTCTTTCCTAATTTCCTTCTTTCCTTTTCCTCCCTCGCTCTCCTTCCTTCTTTCTTTCTTTTTCCTTTTTTCTTTCTTTCTTTTTTCCTTCCTTCCTTCTTTCATTTTTCTTTTCTTTATCGCTCCCTCCTTGCTCCCCTTCCTTCCTTCCTTCCTTCTTCCTTCCTTCCTTCCTTCCTTCCTCTTCTTTCTCCTCTCTCCCACCCTGCCTCCCTATCTTTTCCTTCCTTTCTTTTCCTCCCTCCCTCTCTCTCCTTCCTTCCTTAATTCTTTCATTTTTTCCATTTCTTTCTTCCTCCCTCCCTCCTTCCTTTCCTTTTCCTTCTTCCCTCCCTCATTAGTTCTAACCCAGCCTCTAAAAATGTAAGAAAAGCAATTCAGTTCCCTGATTCTGCTTGTTCTCTCCCACCAAGAAATGGATATCAATGTAACTCATACGTTTGACCAAGAAGGAATCTGGAGATCTGCTGGGTGCCTTTTAAATCCGCCAATGAGATCAGAAGGAAGTCACCATCACAGGTCCTGGGGATGTTTATGTGTGTGGAGCAGGGGAGTCAAAAGAATTTGCAATATAATAGACTAGATTCCCCAAACCCAATTTTCTGGATCCTAAAGGACCGGGGTTTTCACTGAATGGCTTCAGCCACAGTCTTAATTTTTTTTTTAAAAAAATTCTCCTTTCCCCAGATTGCTTCTGAAGCACTTTTCTTTGTAGGCAAAATGGACTTTATGTAGCATTATGAGAATTTCCTTGCCCTGATGAACTTAAGCAAGACATTTCTCCCGTGTTTCCAGCCTGAGGATTTGTCTAGCACATGGGGAAAAGCTAGGCACCAGGCTAGAATGCGGGAGATTGAGAGTTCTAGTCCCACCTTAGCCATGAATGTCAGCTGGGTGACCTTGGGCCAATCACCAGGAGACTTGAGAGTTCTAGTTCCCGCTTTAGACATAAAAGTCAGCTGGGTGACTTTGAGCCAATCACCAGGAGACTTGAGAGTTCTAGTCCCGCCTTAGCCATGAATGTCAGCTGGGTGACTTTGAGCCAATCACCAGGGACTGAGAGTTCTAGTCCCGCCTTAGTCATGAATGTCAGCTTGGAGATTTGGGGCGAGTCCCTAAAGGGTGTTGTTATTGGTTAAATAGGAGGGAGTAAGATGTCTTGGATATGTTTACTGCCTTGAGTTATTTGTAAAAATAATAACAAATGCAAAGAACAAACAAACCAATAAATACTATTAAGAGCATGAATCAATCAAACCACAGAAAAAAAGAAAGAAGAAAGAAGGAAGGAAGGAAGGAAGGACAGAAGGAAAAATAAATAAATAATAAATAAATAATACAATACAATACAATACAATACAATACAATACAATACAATACAATACAATACAATACAATACAATAGCAGAGTTGGAAGGGACCTTGGAGGTCTTCTAGTCCAACCCCCTGCCTAGGCAGGAAACCCTATACCGTTTCAGACAAATGGCTATCCAACATCTTCTTAAAGACTTCCAGTGTTGGGGCATTCACAACTTTTGGAGGGAAGCTGTTCCACTGATTAATTGTTCTAACTGTTCTAACTGTCAGGAAATTTCTCCTCAGTTCTAAGTTGCTTTTCTCCTTGATTAGTTTCCACCCATTGCTTCTTGTTCTGCCCTCAGTTGCCTTGGAGAATAGCTTCATTCCTTCTTTTTTGTGGCAACCCCTGAGATATTGGAAGACTGCTATCATGTCTCCCTAGTCCTTCTTTTCATTAAACTAAACATATCCAGTTCCTGCACGTTCTTCATATGTTTTAGTCTCCAGTCCCCTAATCATCTTTGTTGCTCTTCTCTGCACTCTTTCTAGAGTATCCACATCTTTTCTATATCTTGGTGACCAAAACTTCCAAGTGTGGCCTTACCAAGGCATTATAAAGTGGTATTAACACTTCATGATGATCTTCCAGTTTCCAGCACATGCATGCACGCTGGCTGCCTGGTCTTCCAGTTTTCTGGCGCGCATGCACACGCGAAGAGCAGCTGGCCAGTGCGCATGCGTGTACCAGAAACTGGAAGATCATGTTTCTGGCACGCACATGCTCACCCGGCGGCTGTTCTTTTGGTTTTCAGTGCTCCCATGCGTGTGAAAACCAGCTGGTCAGCGCACCGGAACCTGGAAGAGCAACGGGCAATGGTTCGCATGCCCCGAGAAATGTCTCCGCGTGCCACTTCTGGCATGTGTGCCATAGGTTTGACATCCCAATCCTAGATCCGGTTGGGCCTGGCTTGGTGACTGGAGGAAAACAAAAGTTACTGTAAATTTTTCTGGAAAGAGAAATGGGAGAATCGCCTTCCCGGATAAGGAGCCGCCAACAACACTAGGATGATATATTTTGTTTCCTTTTGGAAGTGAGAAGCTGTTTGAAGTTCCACTGATTTATGTGAACAGGTCTAACCTTCTCAGCCTCTCTCTCTGTCTCTCTGTCCCTCCCTCCCTCTCTCCCTCCCCCTCTCTTCCCTCCCTCCCTCTCCTTCTGTCCCTCCTTTCTCCTCTCTCCCCCTAACTCTCCTTCTCCCTCCCACTCCCTCCCTCTCTTCCTCCCTCCTTCCCCTCCCTCCCTCTCCCTCCCTCCCCTCCCTCTTTCCCCCTTCTCCTCACTCTTCCTCCCACTCTCTCCCTCCCTCCTTCCCCTATCCCTCTCCCTCCCTCCCTTCCCCTCCCTCTTTCCCCCTTCTCCTTCACTCTCCCTCCCATTCTCTCCCTTCCTCTCCTTCTGTCCCTCCCATCTCTCTCTCTCCCCTCCCTGTCTCTCCCTCCCTCTCCCTCCCTCTTTCCCCTTTCTCCCTCAGTCTCCCTCCCGCTCTCCCTCCCTCCCTCCCCCTCCCTCTTTCCCCCTTCTCCTTCACTCTCCTTCCCACTCTCTCTCCCTCCCTCTCCTCTGTCCCTCCCTTCTCTCTCTCCCTCCTCTCCTTCTCTCTTCCTCCCTTCTTCCCCTCTCCCTCCCTCCCTCTCTCCCTCCCCCTCTTTCCCCCTTCTCCCTCCCTCTCCCTCTCTCCCTCTCTCCTCCTCCCTCCCTCTCCCTCTTCCTCCCTCTGTCCCACTTCTCCCTCCCCTCCATCTCCTTCTGGCCCTCCCTTCTCCTCTCTCTTTTGATGCTTTTGACCTCTTCATGGATGATCTGGGTTGGGCTGTCCCATTTCCATATCTCTGGAGGCTAAAATATATGAAGAACAGTTGCAGGAACTGGATATGTCTAGTTTAATGAAAAGAAGGACTAGGGGGAGACATGATAGCAGTGTTCCAATATCTCAGGGGTTGCCACAAAGAAGAGGGAGTCAAACTATTCTCCAAGGCACCTGAGGGCAGGATAAGAAGCAATGGGTGGAAACTAATCAAGGAGAGAAGGAACCTAGAACTAAGGAGGAATTTGCTGACAGTTAGAACAATTCATCAGTGGGACAAGTTGCCTCCAGAAGTTGTGAATGCCCCAACACTGGAATTCTTTAAGAAGAGATTTGTCTGTAGTAGCATAGGGTTTCCTGCCTAAGCAGGGGGTTGGACTAGAAGACCTCCAAGGTCCCTTCCAACTCTGTTATTCTATATGGTTGATGCAGACTTTTGAAGCCACCAATTAGGTGGAAATTTGTATGCCTTCTGAATGCAACTGTTTTCCTAATATAGTAATGCTTTTTAATGTATTTTTACTGTTGTACCAATTACAATGCACATGTTTTTCTAACCGAACCATTTGATACCCATTTTTTTTAAAAAAATAATAACAATCATGGAAAGAGACAGGGGGGGGGGGGGAGCCAAGGTGGCACAGTGGTTAAATGCAGCACTGCAGGCTACTTCAGCTGACTGCAGTTCTGCAGTTCGGCTGTTCAAATCTCACCGGCTCAGGGTTGAGTCAGCCTTCCATCCTTTCGAGGTGGGTAAAATGAGGACCCGGATTGTTGTTGGGGGCAATATGCTGACTCTGTAAACCACTTAGAGAGGGCTGAAAGCCCTATGAAGCGGTATATAAGTCTAACCGCTATTGCTATTGCTATTGCCTATTCAAGGGAGAAGCATCTCGGTACGTAGCTTTATCTGAAAAGTGCAGAATTGGTAACTTCTCCTCAGTTCCTGAAGCCCGCTGCCACTAGTTCTGGATGGGTTTTGTAGGCCAAAAGTCGCCGGCCTTTCTGATGTGGCAGACCGACAAGGTGGGGGGGGGCAGTAAGACGGAATGATTCCATGTGAGTGGCCGACGCCCATGCGAGTTTGCACAGTTCCATTTGTGTAAGTATTGGGTGCACGCAGGCACTCACGCATCTCTCTTCCGAGATATCCATCTGGTTCGGTTCCTAGTGGGGAGAAAGACACTGGAAACATGGAGGCTACTTGGAAAGAGGGTTATTTCTTTTTTTTAAAAAAAATTACAAAGTGTTTTATTACTTCCCATTACAAAAATAAACATTCCATCTTTCCTTATGCATGGGTGTCGTCTGGGTGCAAACATCTCTGTGCAACATCGTTCCTCTTTTGCCACATTTTTCACATTCATATTAACCTCATTTTCCCTAAGTTTAGTATTGTAATATATTGGGCAATTTAAAGGTTATAAAACTCTCCATTTTTCTTCTCAATATCTTCTAGCAATGATATCATATTAACATTAAACACCATTATTCTCACCACACACATACTAACAGTTTTCATCTTATTTATATCTCTCTCTAAGTGTGTTGTCTACTTACTTTTTTTAACTTCTTCATTTCCAAACTCCTTTTTTATTCTCTCCAACCATTGGTTAAAAAAAACAAAACTTCCCAAATCATATAATATTCACTTTGCTCTTTCTCCTTAATTGCTAATGTTAATCTGGAAAGATAGTTTATTGATGGACAGGACCACATGGGTCCGAGAATGAGAGTTATATTTATACCCACTCTTGGGCCTTGCCCTTGAGCTTCCTGTTCCTGTGCAAGAAATGTATTCTATTGGCTGTAGTCAGACTCCCATGGAGCCATGGGGAGTCATGTTTGTCTGAATCAAGTTTGGTTGAACCTTGGGCTGATTCGATGTCCTATGGACATTTTGCAAGAGCCGAGGTGGCGCAGTAGTTAGGGTGCAGTACAGCAGGCCACTTCAGCTGAACTGCTATCTGCAGTTTGGCGGTTCAAATCTCACCGGCTCAAGGTTGACTCAGCCTTCCATCCTTCCGAGGTGGGTGAAATGAGGACCCAGACTGTGGGGGCGATATGCTGACTCTGTAAACCGCTTAGAGAGGGCTTAGAGAGGGCTGAAAGCCATATGAAGCGGTATATAAGTCTAACTGCTATTGCTATTGCTACTGTCTGGCCGACGGCACCCTGAGGAGGCCAGTATCTGCTTGGGGCAGGAAGCTGGAGCTCTGAGTTTTCTGTCTCCCTTAAGATTTCTCTTTCTCTTTGAGGGGAAATGTTTTATCCTGCCTTTTTAAAATATTCCCTAAAACGTTTCATTCTTCTAAGAGACGGGTGAGCGCTAACTTTCTTCACATAAATGGAGCTGCGAGCACCCACCACTCATGTTCGCAAGCCACTTGGGTGGCTGTTTCCAAAGGGGCCGTAGCCAGGTAGTGGGATGCAGCCTGGGATTGGGGATGACCAATGACAAGGTTCCAGGTAATACATCCAGTTCAATAAGAACGCCGAGGCTGGCAAATTCCTCCAAGGACATTTTATTTGGACATATGAAATTGGCACAGAACTTGGTGAAAAACCGGCTCTAAGTTCCTGCCGATTTTACACGCATTTAAAAGTCAAACTGAGTAAAATAAGAGGGTTAAGAATGGTGAGATCCGAATGAAATACAATAGAAGGGGAAATAATATAAGGTGATTGATTATTGCTATTATAAAGAAACAGGAAGTTCGTATTGTATTGTGTCAATGTGGTGTACGTCTAAGTTTTGTGTGTTTGTGTGTATTTGCATGTTTGTTAATAAAAAATAAAAATTCTATTTGTGTGTGTGTGTGTGTGTGTGTGTGTGTTGCATTTGTGCTGATAGATACATAAATAAAGGGAGACTAGTATAGATCTATTTCAAGCTATTTACCTCTCATCAGCTAGCATTACCCTGACTGGATTTGAACCTGGGCTGTATTACATATTAGGCAGTTGTGTTAGCCACTAAGCCACAAGCTCTCCTCCTTTAATCAGCTTTATCTCTCTCTCTCTCTCTCTCTCTCTCTCTCTCTCTCTCTCTCTCTCTCTCTCTCTCTCTCTCTCTCTCTCTCTCTCTCTCTCTCTCTCTCTCTCTCTCTCACACACACACACACACACACACACACACACACACACACACACACACACACGTATATATTGTGTCACAACCCCTGGAATGCCCAAATATGGGGGGAAGCATACTGCTTCCTTTCTCTGTCTATTGGCTCATCACAAGAGACCACGACAGAGAGCCATTATTTTTACTGTTGCCTTTGTTACATTTGTGTTGCATTTTGTGCTGAATAAATAAATAAAGGGAGACTAGTATAGATCTATTTCAAGCTATTTAGCTCTCATCAGCTAGCCATACCCTTATTGGGATTCGAACCTGGGCTGTATTACATATTAGGCAGCTGTATTAGCCACTAGGCCACAGGTTCTCCTCCTTTATCAGCTAAGCCAGGGAATATTTGGGAAATATATTTGGCATACCAGGGGTTGTGACACAATACATACCTATTTAATACATACCTATTTATATAAGTGAACTAAGGAGTTGCTCATGAAAGGGGAAAAAAAGTCAAAACTTTGTCACTTCCCCCCAGAGTCTCCAGTCACGTGGTCCAATCAGCATATAGTCCAGTTGCTAGGCGACCACAGTCTCCACCTTTCGAACATTTGCCCCGACGTCCTTGATTCCCAGGAGAAAGAATTTTGTTTTGGCTACAGCACCCCAGCTGTATCTCCCCCCTCCCACTCTCGGACCCCCATCGTCCAGGCTGTGTCAGCTCTGAAGCAGTGAGAAGAGAAACCTCCCTAAAGAGAAAAACTCTAAAAAGGAAAATGGCCACAGTTCAGCCAACTTCAGGTTGACACCTGATGCAGGCTAAGGAGACAACCAGAGAGGGAGATTCAGTAGTTCAAATGTTATATGTGTTTTGACCCAGGCTTCCCAAGAGCCTGAAGCAAACTCCTTGTCCCGACAAAAACCTTTTTATTAATGACTGTGAATTCTTCTGATTCACATCCGGCAAAGTCTTTCCAGGGAGGATTTACAGTCACAGACCTTATCTGGCTTGAAGAGCTAAAATAGGCCGATCTCTGCAAACTTGGCCAGGAGTCTTTGAGAGTCACAAACCAATTAAGTGAACTAATGGTCTCCTGCAAACTCCACTCCCCTTTCGCTCCTCTTTTATTTCCTCTGGGAGGGGCCATTCATCGTCCACCTGTTGCCTTACTCCCAAGTCGACCCCTGTCTTTAGCTGTTCCCTTCGTCTGGCAACTCTGTGCATGCACACACTGGGAACAGGCTCCAGCTGTTCATCTGCCTCACTGATGTCTGACTCTGAAGGCAGCTGAGAACTGGCATACGGCTCTGGCCCCCTCTCTGCCTCTGACACAGAGCCCTCATCAAAGCCTTCCCAGACTCCAGGACTGGCCCAAGTTCCTCCCCAACCTCCTCACTGTCTGAATCTGCTCCCAGCTCTGCTGGCTGGCCACAACAATATGTTACTTGGCTCGTATTTGCCGACTGTTCATAACTTTGCACATAATTATGTGACCAAGGTCCCCCGTTCAGACATTTTGGAGTGATTAGAATGCAGGAACCCAATTTAATCTGGGTCAGTCTACTTTTTCTCCAGAAATGCCTCAAGGCATGTCAGTATTTGGGAGATTTTTCAAGCCTCTCTTGGGTGTTTTGCCAAAGGGAACTTAGGTGAGGAATTTTCTCAAGAACATCCTTCTCTGTGACTTTCGTCCTACTTGTCATTGTCTGTGTTTTTTGTTCAATACAGGGAGCCTTTGACTTACAATGATTCATTTAATGACTGTTTGGAATCACAGCATCATGTTGTGGCCTGCCAGCGGCCAGCGGAGCTGGCAGCAGAGTCGGGCAGTGAGGAGGTTGGGGAGGAAGATGGGCCAGTCCTGGAGGCTGGGGAAGGCTCGGACGAGGGCTCTGCGTCAGAGGCAAAGACGGGGTTGAGGCCATCATTAGAGCCAAGGTGGCGCAGTGGTTAAATGCAGCACTGCAGGCTACTGCTAGATCAGCAGGTCAGCGGTTCAAATCTCACCGGCTCAGGGTTGACTCAGCCTTCCATCCTTCCGAGGTGGGTAAAATGAGGACCCAGATTGTGGGGGCAATATGCTGACTCTCTGTAAACCGCTTAGAGAGGCCTGAAAGGCCTATGAAGCGGTATATAAGTCCACTGCTATTGAAAAATATCTGGCAGTTCTCAGCTGCCTCTGGAGCTAGACAGCGGTGAGGCAGAGGAACAGCTGGAGCCTGTTCCCAGTGTGCGCATGCGCAGAGCTGCCAGAAGACAGGAACAACTCAGAAATCAGAGTTGACTTGGGAGTAAAGTCACAGGTGGACGGTGAATGGCCCCTCCCAAGGGAAATAAAAGAGGAGCGAAAGGGGAGGGGGCTTTTGCAGGAAACAATTCATTTGTTAGGTCATTAGATTGGTTCACCAACAAAAGGGCGCCCGACAAAAGCAGGGCCCGATGAAACCACGGTGACAAAACCGTGAGTTCTAAACCGCACCGACGAATGAGCGCTGAAGCACGCCGACAACAGCGCGCCAACAGAAGTGCGCTCTAACCCTAACCCTAACCTAACCCTTAACCTAACCCTAAACATAACCTTAACCCTAAACTTGACCCTGACCTAACCCTTACCTTAACTTAAATCACGCTTCTGTCGGCGCGCTGTTGTTGGCACGTTGATGACATCGTGGTTTGTCGCGCCGTGATTTTGTCGGCACGCTTTTGTCGTGCACGCATTTGTCGGGTCACGCATTAGATTTGTTTCAGGAGTGTGGAGATCTGTCCGTCAATCTCAGAGACTCTGTGCCCAAGTCTTTCCTTGCACAGCACCTCCTTTGGAAAATATTTAAATGGCAGCTTTCCAAGATAGATAAGGTCTGTAGTCATTAATACTCCTTTGAAAGACTGTTTGCCAGGCCTTTGCTGAATGTGAATGAAAGGAATTCACGTTTAATAAAAGGGGTTTTGTCAGGACCAGGACTCTGCCTTGTGCTTTTGGGGAAGCCTAGGTCAGAACACATCAGTGAAAAAAGTGACTTTATGACCATTTTCAAACTTGCGACCCTTGTAGTATTCTCATGGTCAGGTGATCAAAATTAGGGCATTTGGCAACTGGCATGTACTTATGACAGTTGTCCTGTCCAGGTCATGTGATCATCATTTGTAACCTTCCCACGGGTAAAATCAATAGGGTAAGCCAGATTTGCTTAATGACCATGTGATTCACTTAACAACCACAGTGAGTAACTTAACAACTGCGGCCCAAAGATCGCAAAATGGGGCACAACTTACTTAACCACTGTCTTGCTCAGCCATAGAAATGTTGGGCTCAGCTGTTGTCATAAGTTGAGGAATTCCTGTGCTTGAGGAAGACATTTCTTTTCTCACGAGAATTGTTAAAATGTGCTTAATGAAGTTTTGATTGGAAGTGTTTGCGTATCATTTGCTGTATTTGTACTGTTTTATTGCTTCATGTCTGCTATTCTAATCTCTTTTAATCCCTCCTTAGTGGATTTAAATTTTGCATGGATGGATGGATGGATGGATTGATAGTTGGTTGAACAGATTGCTCTGACCCAGGGCTCCTTAGAAAAGCAAGAAGCAAAGTCTTGGTTTCTGCAAAACCTCTTTAAATTACACGACTGTGAATCCCTTTCGTTCACAGTCAGCAAGGCTTAACCAAACAGTCTTTCGGAGGAATGTTTATCCAACACGCACCTTATCTCGTTTAGAGCACTGCCGGATAACTAGTTTCCAAATCAGTGGTGGGTTTCAAAATTTTTTAGAACCTCTTCTGTAGCCTGCTTTGGGGGAGTGGCTTTCCGGCCATGTGACTGGGTGGGAGTGGCTTGCCAGCCATGTGACCGTGTGGGAATGCTTGCCAGCCATGTGACTGGGTGGGTGTGGCCAATTTGCAAAATGTGGTGAAACTAACTTAACAACGCTCTTGCTTAGCAACCAAAATGTTGGCTCAGAAACTCTGGCATTGAAGCATGCAAGTCTTAAAGCTGTCAAGTTACAAGACCCTTGCACCCCTAACCCTTTAGAAAAAAAAACCCAGGAGTGTTCAAACTTGACAGCTTTAAGACTTGTGGACTTCAACTCCCAGAAATCCTCCTCCAGTCATGTTGGCTCAGGAACTCTGGCACTGAAGTGTGCAAGTCTTAAAGCTGTCAAGTTACAAGACCCTTGCACCCCTAACCCTTTAGAGAAAAAAAACCCAGGGATGTTCAAACTTGGCAGCTTTAAAACTTGTGGACTTCAACTCCCAGAATTCCTCCTCTCGCTCTTCATCTTGATGATGGGCGGACGGGCGGAGGGAGGGAGCTGAAACCGGTTCTAAACAGCACTGTAGATTTGTGGAACCTCTTCTATAGAAGAGGTTAGAATTGGCAGGACCCCACCCCTGTTCCAAATGCAGGGCAAGGCAAGACTTGGGCACAGAGTCTCTTATAGTTACAACCAGAACTTTCTGGACCAAATGAACAAATTGTTTCCTGCAAAAACCCACTCCCCATTCATTACTCTTTTTGTTTTCTTGGTTTTCTCCAAGGTGTGGCTTTACTCCTAAGTTGACCCTGCTTTCTTAGTTGTTCTTGTCTTCTGGCAGCTCTGCGCAGGCTCACACTGGGAACAGGCTCCAGCTGTTCCTCTGCCTAACTGCTGTTTGTTTGTTTGTTTGTTTGATTGAGCTTGTATGCCGCCCACTCCCGAAGGACTCCGGGCGGCTTACAATAAAACAAGGGAGGGGGATAATACACAAGACAACATATTAAAATATACAGCAGTTACAATTTCCGAGGGGCTGGATATTTCAAGAGCCCCCTGGCCTGCTGGAGCAGCCAGGACTTAACGGCTTTGCGGAAGGCTGGGAGGGTAGTGAGGGTCCGGATCTCCACGGGGAGATCATTCCAGAGGCTGGAGCTGCAACAGAGAAGGCCTCTCCCCGGGGAGCTGCCAGCCGACATTGGCTGGCAGATGGGATCCGGAGAAGGCCTAACCTGTGTGATCTAATCGGTCTATGGGAGGTAATCGGCAGGAGGTGGTCTCTCAGGTACCCAGGTCCGATGCCATGAAGGGCTTTATAGGTAACGACCAGCGCCTTGAAGCGGATCCGGAGACTAATGGGTAACCAGTGCAGCTCGCGGAGGTCTAGATCCCTCTCTGCCTCTGACGCAGAACCCTCGTTGAGCTTTCCTCAACCCCCCATTTTCCTCCCCAACCTCCTTGCTGGCTGCATAACACAGACAAGCCATTCTGCTTGACAAGACCAATGACAAAACAGCTTGCCTACCTCTAGGAATCTTTCCCCGGAATTGCTGGTTCACACAACCTTCTTAATCTTAAATGTCAGATTTACCCATTTTTGTCTGTGCTCTGTATATTGAATCTTAAAGCAACTGTAGAAGGTTAGCACGCAAACTTCTCCTAGAAGAAATGAAATATTTTTAGGAAATATTAAAAAGGCAGAATATTGTATTCCCTGGATGAGAAATGGAGAAACTTGCTCTTGGAAAGCAGCCCCCGGCTTTCTTAATAGCCCTCAGCAGATGTCAGCACTTAGAGAGAAAGAGATAACTAGCTCTATTCATAAGCAAATACACTCACCAAGGTCCAACAAAAGTAGGATTAGCCATCAACCATAATAGGAATTGCCCGGCGCCCTTTCAGAACACAAGCCCCTTCACAGCATCATCTCAGTTGCATCACACACATCAAACTTCAACCAAACCTAGCTCGGACAAACTCCTAGGATTTTGGCCCCATGGGAATCTGACAGCATCCCAATAGAATACATGTTCTTGCACAGGAACAGGAAGCTCAGTGCAAAGCCCAAGAGAAGGTATAAAAACCCCTCACTCTCCACTCCATGTGGTCAGCTGCACCAGAACCATGGGCTTGGTGGTTCTGCTTCATCATTAAATCATCTTTCCAATCAGCCTCCATATTTCCAGTGTCTTTCTCCCAGCTTGGAACAGAGCCAGATGGGTATTTCTTCCAACACATTCAAGCAGGCACGGGTGGTATCACACAGCAAAGAATAACCCCGACTGATAGATT